>NC_051156.1:190196218-190251218 GCF_013339745.2 Dermacentor silvarum | reverse complement strand
GAAACGCAACGAGGCACCTTAGTCGCTTTCCATTTGTTCGCCTTTGAAGTTTTGCTGATAGTACGTAGGGGCGTTTCAATACCTTCAGAAAACGACTCCAAGAGCTCTCGCTAAGCCCTCTGTCGAGATGCACCGAGTTGTGGCACCGTTATCGCGCCCAGAGTGCCGTAGTTCGACCTAAACTTGCCTAAATTTGACCTAAATTTGAGCGGGAGTGGTCGCGCTTGAGAGAGCTCATTGCGACATAGTAAGTTTATTCCATCAAACTCGAATATGTGCTCATCAGGCGTTATAAGGCTTGCAAGTGTGCCATTTGTTGCCCAAATTTGCCGGCTGTTCGGTTATGGCGCCCTCGCGTTCAACGCTTATAGGGTCTAGAAATGGCGGGATGAGATTCGGGTAGCAAGACAGAGGCATATGCCAATTCTATAGTCCGCGATCTTCGACCACGGCGCGCTTGCTATGAACCGGGAGAGATCACGATTGCAAGATTAGACCGTAGGACCCCGAACTAGCTGTATCATAAACTAAGCGTGTAAGCTTTAGTATTCTGAGAATAAATCTCACGTGTGTATGTGGTTGTGATGTATGTAGCCTAAAGTGCGCATATACCCTGAGAAGCACGCACAGGACCTTTCATGTACCCCACTATATACGGTTGCGTCCCCGACACAGTCTAGCCGACATTTTACAGCGGAACTTTATGTGGGATAGGGAACCGTATAATTTTCGTGTCCGCGCACAAAAACTATTATCATCAATGGTCCATACCCCCGTAAGCACTCATACCCCCGTAAGCGAGCAAAAAAAATGCAATGGCTCATAGCCCCGCCAGGCAGAGGCTACAAGCACTCGGCAAAGTGAGGCGAACAGTGTTTGCATTCTTTGAAATCACGCAGGCAACATACAGAACAGCACGTCGAAAACTGTCATCATCAATGGCTCATACCCCCTAAGCAATGGCTCGTACCCCCGTAAGGCAGAGGCTACAAGCACTCAGCAAAGTCAGGCGAAGACTGTTTGCATTCTTTGGAATCACGCATGCAACATACAGAACAGCACGTCGAAAACTGTCATCATCAATGGCTCATACCCCCGTAAGGCAGAGGCTACAAGCACTCATCAAAGTGCAGCGAACAGTGCACCACCGAAGATCGTGCCCGAGAGACGGACCGTAAGTCGCAGGCCAGATGCCTGTCGCTAATCGGAGAATGCGGCGAAGAGACGCAAAAGTCTCTTCGATGTCGAAAGGTTCATGGCTACTCACTTTGCGTCGGTTAGTTGCGATGACACTATCCCTCTGGTCGTTGTCGGTGATTTCAATGTGGATGTGTCGGGACCGAAAAGTGAGTGGTTTACGCGTTGCGTGTTGGAGACATTTTGCTTGCCATGCCACACTGATCCGGCCCGACCGACCGTGCACCCAGCGGCGGCGCACGTGCATCTATTTGACACTATAAAAGAATGTGTCTGCAGTTGCGAGTATGCCGATCAGTGTACGTATATCATAGCGACCACAAAGCCATTGTGACCGTCGTTACTAAGTGACAATGGGTGACGCAATAAAGTAATTTACCGCAATTTTTCTTACCACGACGTTTACAGCTCCGCTGGTCATCCACCTTGAATTGGTCGTCCGGATCGAATGGCCTTGATTTTTTTTTCTTTATTGCACCCGCGAACACGGGCGAAAATTTCTACTTCATGAGTCGAGATATATACCTACAATTAACGCGAAAAGTTGCAGCCGCTACATCATTTTGCCACAATCCTCGAAATTCAGAGGCGGCCCTGATAAATCGATCGGATTCCTGCTGCATGAAGTTTCCAGTAGCTGGCCACCACGTCCAACTTTTCACGCGTTTTGCTGCTGAACTGGGCGCCAAGCAGACGCTCGTTAATAAAACGAGAAATCCCTGTACGCTTCGCCGGCAGCCTCTCGCTTCTAAGCTCACTCGTAAGCCGCCCCCCCCCCCCCCCCACACACACACACACACACACAGTTAAGCGTTGTTACGATTGCGTCATGCCAGCCGCCGTCCCAATCTGATCAGCGTCTCTTTTTTTTTCTTCTTTTTTTCTGGTCTGCTCTTGCAAGCTGTCAAGCTTCATCATCGCCGGACGCAGACGTCTCTCTCTCTTTTTCCTTCTGCATCGACAGAATTTGGGCGCATGGACTCTCGAAAAATGCTGCCCTGCTGTGTCCGCTAGCTTACTTCTGCGGATATTTCACGAGGACCACCCGAGAACGCATTTTACGATGTTTTATTACGATAGCAATTATATGGACACTCAAAGAGGATTTCTGCCGTCGGCGTAGTCGGCATCGTTGCCGTCGCCGTGAGGTTCCGTATGACGTCAACGGCGATGAAATCGTCGCCGCGCGCCGGACGCTGTATGTGCGAGTGAAAGGGGGCGAGGGACGCGCGCTTTCACGGGGAGCGAACGCACGGCGGAGAACAAACGCGCGTTCTGTGCCGTGCTCCCTGAAGGACTGCAGAATTAAGCGTCTCTTTCCTCCTCTACAGTCACCATATTGACTTTATGACATTATATATATATATATATATATATATATATATATATATATACAGAGAAAACGCGACGTCTTCCGTCGCGCGAAATGCCGTGGGGGGACGGGAGGGAGAGATGGAGAGGAGGCGACGTTTAGCTGCGGCACAAAATGCATATTTATATAAAAAAGTAGCGAGGCGAGAAGGTGGTAAAGACTTCCGATGCTGCTCGACGAGTTTTATTGCGATAGCAATTATATGGACACTCCAAAGCAGATTTCTGCCGTCGGCGTCGCCGTCGCCGTGAGGTTCCGTATGACGTCAATGGAGATGAAATCGTCGCCGCGGTAAGTAAGTGGTTCTTGAGGGAAAGGGAAAGGTTGGCGCTATCTTCTGCAGCCCTTGAGGGAGCACGGCTCAGCGCCAATTCGCCGCGCGCCGCCGAACGTTGTATGTGCGAGTGAAAGGGCAAGGGGGACGCGCGCTTTCACGGGGAGTGAACCCACGGCGGAGAACAAACGCGCGTTCTGCGCCGTGCGTTAAGGCCTGCAGAAGTAGGCGTCTCTTTCCTCCTTTACAATCACCATATATGTAGAGCCAACGCGCCTTCTTCGGACGCACGAAAGGCCGTGGGGGGGAGGGGGAGGGAAGAGAAGCGACGTTTAGCTGCAGCACCAAGTGCCTATTTATATCAGAGGCTCCGGCAACAGTCACCAACGCCGCACGCATTTTGTGCGAACGCGGGCAAAACGCCGACGGCGTCGACAACAGTTGTGCGTGTTGCCGGTGCTGCTGCATGTCCAAGTTTATACAGCTGATAAAGCTACTATTATTGCGATAGCAATTATATGGACACTCCAAAGCAGATTTCTGCCGTCGGCGTCGCCGTCGCCGTCGCCGTCGCCGTCGCCGTGAGGTTCCGTATGACGTCAATGGAGATGAAATCGTCGCCGCGAGCCGCCGAACGCTGTATGTGCGAGTGAAAGGGCGCGAGGGACGCGCGCTTTCACGGGGAGTGAACGCACAGCGGAGAACAAACGCGCGTTCTGTGCCGTGCTCCCTTAAGGGCTGCAGAAGTAGGCGTCTCTTTCCTCCTTTACAATCACCATATATGTAGAGCAAACGCGCCTTCTTCTGACGCACGAAAGGCCACGGGGGGGGGGGGGGGGCAGGGAAGGGAGGCGACGTTTAGCTGCGGCACCAAGTGCCTATTTATATCAGAGGCTCCGGCAACAGTCACCAACGCCGCACGCATTTTGTGCGAACGCGGGCAAAACGCCGACGGCGTCGACAACGGTGCTGTGTGTTGCCGGTGCTGCTGCATGTCCAAGTTTGTACAGCGGATAAAACTACTATCCTTACTCCGTATAGCTCTCTACTAAGTTGCTATCGCAATTGATGCTTCGCCTTTCGGGTGAAACTGCGACAACTTTTTTCATTACTCCGTATAGCTCTCTACAAATTTGCTATCGCAATTGATGCTTCGCCTTTCAGGTGAAACTGCGACAACTTTTTAGGGGCGAAGCTCCTTAAAGCGGCACCCGTTCGTCCCTCGTCGTAGTAGTAGTGTGTAACCAGTCTGAGAAAAATGAGAAAAAAAATTCCGAAGTTGTGTCCGTAGCGCGGAATCGAACCAGGGACCCCTCGCTTCCGAGCGCGCGGCGTTAGCCCACTACGCCACGAAGCACACATAGACACAAGCACCACGATGGCAATAAATACCCAACATTAACGAAAGGCCTCGTTTCTAGCGCGTTTCTAACGCGTTTGTGCTAGCGCGTTACGGCCCGTGTAAGAAGCTGGTGTAAGACGCTGTGGCCTCTCCGCCTTACCTTCAACGCGTTTCGAACGCGCTGTCCAAGGCGGTGGCAAGTCAAGTTCAAGTCGAGGAGCGTTTATGAATACGGGGGGTATACTCTCTCAGCAGTCATGTGATGGCGTCGGCAAACGCGGTGCACGTTCCGGCATGTGTAAATGGCTGCGTAAGACGCTGTGGCCGCTCCCCCTTACTAGAGAGTACTGCACGTCTCTAACGCGTTTGTGCTAGCGTCCCCTTAAGCGGGAGATCCGATGATTCCCTCCGGAGCTTCGCCCACTCATCATCATTCACCCCGTGGATATGCTGTGATTTTTTTATTTCGCTGGGTCATTGTCATGACCTACACTCACTGATGTTCGTCATACACTCCTGTCATACTATGCCAATTTTGGCAACTACCAAGTTAACGAAACGACCATGAGAGCACCAATACGTAGGCGGCTGTTTCATGACCTCTATGACACGCACCGCATGACATTCATGTCACGACACATAATTTATGTTCGTCATATACTCTTGTCATAGTATGCTATTTTCGGTACATACCAAGTTAACAAAACGACCATAAGAGCACAAAGTCGTAGGCGGCTAGATAGATAGATAGATACTGTCAAAGTTGCAAATGTTCGCCAAGAAATTCTTCGCATATAAAAACAGCAGTTGGCAACAAAGACACGCGGAACGCGCGGGGTTGTGTTACTCTGCCAGCCAATCACAGCAGCAAACAAAATTGTCGTCATGCGACCTTTTCAAAATGGCGTCGTGCTTGATACGACTGTAATCGTCGTACCTGTCTGTTCCGCTATAATAGACGAGGAAAAAAGTATAAAATTATGCGCTTATAATTTTATTTTTGTGCTTGCTGCCTTATTTAGGTACCACGGAAAGCTTTAAGTACGAGCCTCGCAGTGGAACAGGGGCTGGCGGTTATGAGTGCGTGGGCGCGGCTTCACTGCAGACTTAAGTTGTATCCGACTATAGTGGGACGCCTAGAGCTGCTGCCGACGCCGACCGCGTTTCCCCGCGTTCGCGCCGAACGCGCCCGGTGTCCGTAACTGCAGTGATGCCTTTGGCGGCGGCTCGGCAGGTTTCGACCAGAGAACTGGACACTTGTTGTTTTCGAAAGACTAAAGCGAGAGCTAGGGAAGCTGAAACCAAGCGTCACAGAAGAGAAGATCCCGAGTTTAGATTGAGGGAAGTGTTCGCGTTGTCGCAGAAATGAGGATACGGAGACTCGTGAAAGTGGCCGCTTGAATTCATCGCGATACTACGCAGAAAGAACATCGCGAAGAAATCCTTAGCGCCAGGAAACTAAGCGTGTGGCTTGCCAATACTTTACTAGGCTTTCCCCAGCTCCGCAGGTCTCTGGTGTTTTCGATAGTAGAGCCACGAATATATATATATATATAATATATTTGCTCACATCAACAATGTATAATCAGCATAAGGACCCTTTCGACTTCACGAAACACCTCGATTCTATGCCACAAGCGAGAAACTTGAGCACAGCAGCAAGCGAAAGAGCCGCCGTGAACCTGGATGTCGTAGCGATGTTTAATTATTTGGACAGTGTTGCCAGCGCAAGCAACGGATTCTGGAGTTGCCAAAAGTCCACTTTCTCGTCTGCTCTTGTATTGTGTTATTGCGAACTAACCCGAAAAGTGTTCCGATGCAGTGTGTGCCGATGCAATGTGTCACGTGACCGGCTCATCCGCGATCCCTTGCGCAGTGCCAGTCTAGCTTTAGGCGCGATTATTTCGAACGCAAACGTTGACATACAATATTTCGTATTACTTTTGGCAAAACACAATTAAAAGTTATAAAGCGAACAAAAAGGTATTTATCATTAGTTTAAAGTGTGCTCGGTACAGATAATGCTGACTGAGATATGGAGACAAAAACCCGCAGAAAAGCCAGAGCAACCAAGAAAGCTTTCCGGTATGGAGAGAAAAGCAAGTATCTCAATATTCGGCATTAGCGAGAGCCCTTCGATTATAAACGTTGTTTTTGCTGAACACGTTTCGCGGTGCTACCGCAACATTTCGGAACCATCTCGGAAATCAAAGGTATGAACGATGCATTACGAACTCATAAATTGGTACCATCGAATTTTGTAGTGGCTTTCTCCCCCACTAAGGTTTGTAGATTAACTCTACAGTACGGGTTCCAACAGGTTACACGTGTTATTTGTGTGCGAAGTCATGTACACGTGTTCCTTCCGTATACATATAAGTTTTGTCCATATTGTAAATAAATATTTTCCTAACAGTAATGCGCTACAAGTTAACAGTGTTACAAAATGATCATTGGGGTCGCGAACCTCAGCCCCGATTACTGGCTGCATTTGAGTGCTGCAGAAGTTGAATTGTCTATTGCCATCTATCTTGTACTTTGAAATGGATCGCACTTTTTCTTTTGATATTTTTGTCGGGAAAGTGCCTTAGAAAGAAAGTAACAATCTGCGGCGCATAATTAATGGCGAAGCAAGGCCCAAATGTATCGGCTAGCTCTTTTCTTTCACGGATATGTGTTGTTATTGAATGTTACAAGGATATCTGTACAAAGAAATGAAATATACCCAAATAAACCTCCAAATTCTGATCTTTACAAAATATGACTCACTTTGTGTGCTTCCCTCAATGCAGTTTGTTCGGCTTCCCCACGAAGCCCCCCCCTCCCATCGCCCTTCAATCCCTCTCTCGCGCGCGAAAATTGGAACGCTAGGCCTCTGGTTTAATGAACTGTATAGTATTTATACGGCCTGGATGAAGATGCGAGGTGCACTGTAGAGTTGGCCAAACAGCAGTCGACAATCTTGACTTACGTAGACTTACATAGTCAATGGTATTGATGCCACAACGTGTACAACGTGTGTGTCGCAGATGGAGATGTGAGGGCTCGGGGAATGACAAAAAAAAATTTAAAAAGTTGGGAATTTTGGGAAGAACTGTTTTTTTTTCTTCTTTTTTTGTTTTGTCGTTTATTCCCACGGTGTAAAAAGCGAGTCAAACAAAGCTAGAAACGAGTAGTTCACTTTAGCCCAATAAAATGAAGTGAATTGATGTAAACCATGCAAAGGTTGCGCTCCGTATGCTGTGCATGCAAGTGAAAGTGTGTGAGGGTAAGCCGAGTCTAATAATTTGCTATCGCAATCGATCCTTCGCCTTACGTGCGAAACTTCGACTTTTTAGTGTTCCACCGTTACTATACGCTTCTTCACGAAGGTCGACATGTGCCAGAGTATCGCAACCAACCAGATCCTTTATTGTCGCAAGGAATTCGTCTGTTATACGCCGTAATAAATAATTCGCGCTCCGAACGCCTGTCTCGGATCCTACGATCCCGGCATGCATCATGTAGAGATAACTTTATATTGCTGCTTCGGTCTGGTCGTCTGTTACCCGTGTGTTCATACGAGTTATACGAGATGGATTACGTTTGCCGCTTGCTTCAGTGGCAGGAGCTCTCCCTCCCTATAGTATGCTAGTATGTTACCAGTAGATGTGGTTTATTGAGGAAAATGACGCTCAGTATGTTACCAAAGCGTTGGCTATGTAGGCACATGAGGCACGCGAGTGTCTGTGCAACTGTCGCGGCGGTGTCCGCTCATTAATTATGTTGCTGGAAACGAGTAAACACATGCTTCGCCAACGACGTAGCAACTTTGTGGCAAAATTGGCATCTTTAATCTTGTGGGACGCTTCAACTGCTATTTTAGATAGCTTCGAGTTTATTTGCTAAGATTTTCCTAAAGTAGCTTGCATTGCCGCTCTGTCTGGTTTGCGTCTTCTGCGCTTATTTCACGTGTGGTGAGATAGAGGGATGCGAGAGTCTGTCGTAAACGCGGGCATGGGTTTGCTTTTGCTCTTATTTCCTTCGGCAGGCCGTGTGTAGCCTACACGCAACGTTATTTATACAGTCCGTAGAATACAAGCAAATGTTTTTTACTCACCAAAAATAGTGGTACGTAGTGTTCGCACCGGTTCGTGTCATCTTGTCTGAAGCCTACTGTATGTCCTATGTGAAATCAAGCGACAAAAAAAGAAAAAAAATGAGATAGAACGGAAAGGTGTGCACCAAAGTCTGGAACCCAATGGCCATCATTCGCGGACTGCATACTAGGTGGCGCCAGAAGAGGCAGTGTGCAAAACAAACCTGAAATACTTGCTACCGCAAGTCTTTTATTGCGATAGCAATTATATGGACACTTAAACTGGATTTCTGCCGTCGCCGTCGCCGTCGCCGTGAGGTTCCGTATAGATAACATCGCCGCGCGCCGTATGCCCGAGCGGTAGCGTGCGGGAGACGCGCGCTATCACGGAGAGCGAACGCACGGCGGAAAGCAAACGCGACCGTCGCGCGTGCGGATATGGGAGGGAGGGAAGGAGGCGGGGCGACGCTGCGCCCCGGCACCAAAGGCCTATCTTGCAACCGGGCGCAAGGGGAACTTCCTACTCAATCTCCCACGCGCCAGCAAGGAAGCGGGACGGCAGCGCCGGAGGGAGCGTGGGGGAGGAAGGGGGGGAGGGGCGCACTTCTACTCTGCCAACAACCGCGCTCGTCGCTCGCCGGCCGCACTGTCTCTTATCTCCACACGGCTCTGACCTTTTCTATGCGCTGTGCATTCGCCGCTCAGTTTCCGTTGAAGCGATAGACCGCACGTACCTTCGCCCGCTGCGACGTATATGCGCTTGCTGCCAGCGTTTTGACAGTCGTTGTCTGCGGTTATTCAGTGTGATCTATTTATGTTTGCTTGTGCGCGCTCACACCACGCTTGTTCATTCAGTCAGTAATACTCGGGCCACATTTTCCAACGCACGCTACACATGCAATGCTGCCCGGATCGGCAGTGCAGCGCTACAGGTGTGTCCCTTCGCACGCGCTGCCCACGGGAAGCGCTTCTCATCAACACCACCGTTTCACACGCGCCTTCTCGTGGTCATCGAGTCTCTCTTCATGTCGGTCTACTTACGCCGCAGCACACCTGCTTACTTAATCAGCTCATTTTTACTACAATTCATATTGCTACCAAAGCCGCTCACCTTACTTCGTGTCACATTGCTGTGTTGCTATCGCATTCATTGCTTCGCCCTTAGGACGAAACTGTGACATCTTTAGTCGTTTTTTTTAAAAGAAAGCCTATATCTGTTTTTAGTTTTTTTAATGAAATATATGGTTGTCTACAGACAGCTTGTGGGGCTTATGACCTCAAACTTTTGTTGTTGACTAATGTCCATAATCTTTACGAAAACTCGTTCTGAAGTTTGTAGACCACAGCAGACTATAGGAGACACGTGACCTCTTTTCGTCTTTGGAGAGGCTATCAATTTTATATGGCCAGTTTAACAAATCTATGCATAGATATGAAGCGGCCTGTGCAATAAGTGTACGTAAAAACGCGCGGACAGTCTAAAATCATAGTTACAAGGGAAGACCACTGTACTACTGCCGTAAAATTCTGAATTCAAGATGACCATTCAGCGAAGTCACTGAATCAAATTTAAATTTGTGTTAGATATACTTTTCTTCGTGCTGCCTAATTCATCGCCCGGTTTTGAATTACAGTTAGGTCATGTAGAAAGTGATAAGGTAGCGACGCTCAGTACCAGCACAGGCGCACTGTAGAAGGCGTGCGTTCCATGAACGTGCTTTGACGGAAACACGCTCTATAGAAGCTACGGTGAGCTGAAGCCTCGTAAGATTGTAAAGATCCAAAATGACCTTAAACGAACCAATTTTATTTAAACAAAGGCGGGAAAGAAAAGGTGCACCACACGACATGCGCCGACTGTCGGTTGTATTCTTCTTCGAGCAACGCCAGCCTTTTGCTTGTAATGGAACCATGTGGGTATACTGGACACGAAAATATTAGCAGTTCTCATCGAAACTTACCCAATTTCTTTATTTGACGGTGCAGGCAATGGGCCTCTGACACACAAACTTGTCTCTGACTTTTCTCATAGAGGGTTCTTCCGGAGTTCCTTCTTATCCTATTCGTTTCTTTTTGTTTCACTTTTTCTTGTTTTCAACAATCTTGTCTTCGCAAAGCTTTGAGTACACGTAACCTCAGTTTTAGCTAAGAGCTAAAGGGGTTGCTTTCTCAAGAAACTTTCTTTGTTGTGAAGGTCCGGGTTAGTAGTTGGTTGCGCATCTTTTAAGTGGTACAGGTGCAGCGATGGGTCGAAAGCGAGGGTGAAACAGACGACATGGCCAGCGACCCGTTTGTCGTCTGCTTCTTACTTTCGTCTCGTTTCATCTTCTGCTGCTCAATTTAAACGACGCCACTTTCTTCAGCGACCTCATTTGAGCCGCCTTGTTACCGCTTTTGCGCCTTCTATTAGAAGATGGACGAACTGTAGCCCTGGTCGCCCAGACGTTACAATCGGGTGGCCTCCATCTTGGCTCGACGTATTTGAAACGGGCGTGGTATAACTGCGCCAAGGAGGAGAACGGCGAAATGTTCCCCAGCCATCGTCGTTTGGGACACACTCAGGATGCTCCCTTTTAATAACGCGCCCACGGGCTGGATCTTCAGGTCTTCACCGTCGTGGAGTGGCTAGACTCCCCCCTCCCAATGCCTTTCAGTCCGTGTTTTTCGCCGCCACTTCCAGAAGTGTTTGTTAGCGTAGTTTTTTCGTTTCTTCGCGTTTCCGTTTCCGCATCATCGCTCCGCCCACTTCGTGTGGACGCATTACTCCTTGAAGGCCATCTTCTCAAAGAAGAGGGGTTGGGTATTGAGGGAGAGTAGGGTGTTTGGGAAGCGTGCTGGTACCTTTCTTAGTGGGTAATCAGAAGAAGCTGATAAAGAAAAAAAAGACAGGGGGGGGGGGGGGGGAGGGAAGATGGCAATGACGGCAGCAGGACACTTGACCCGCTTCCTTTCACTTCTTTCTTCGCGATCAAGGTCGAAGACGAGCTACGCGGAAGTAGAGACCTGAGAGCGACAGCGAAAGAAGTACGGACGGAAATCAATGCAAACGAATCACATACAGAATTTCTTAGGAGCGAAAGAAAGAAAGAAAGAAAGAAAGAAAGAAAGAAAGAAGAAGAAAAAAAAGAGGGCGAGGCATTGAAGCTCACGCCAGCGTCACTTGCAGCAGCCTCTGCGGAAAGCGAGCGACGCGCCAGATGCCTGCGACGTGAGCGTCTCTAGCTGCATGCTGATTTGTGTACGCTCCTATACGCAAGGGAGCCTCGCGATGATAAAGATAAAAAAATGAAAAAAGAGGAGGTACAACGGCGCGAACAACACGAAGTTATTCTTGTGCAGTGAAAAAAAAAAAAAAAAACATAACGACAACGATAATGGTGGGCACGAGGGTGATATGTCGTCTCGCTTCCTTGGCTGAACGGAAAACTCTGAAGACGCGGGAAAAAAAGAAAGAAAGAAGAAAGAGAAAGGAAATGTGATTCAGGTGTTCGAAATAAACAGAGCTGATTGAGGTGCTTGGGGAACAACATTTGACCTTTGGAAGCTCAGAGAGTGTTTTATTTAATATGGTTAATCGACGTTAGAAACACAGATAAAAAAAATGTTTAGGAGAAATGACCTCGGAAGGTGTGATATCTCTTCATCTTATTTATTTATTTTCGTACTCTGAATCGCCCGTAGGCTTTGCAGAGAGGAGGGGAAACAACAGATTTGAATGTTAGTGGCTGTCTTGAAGTTCTTGGAGTCAGAGATGGCAGGGATGGAGGCAGAGAGGTGGTTCCAGTCTTCAGAGGTTCTTGGTAAATATTAGTCTGAGTAAACGTTTGTGTGAGAAAGGGGATGCACCATTTTTTTTTTTTTTTTTGTTTTTGGGAATGATCAATGCGAGATGATACGTATACGATGGCTGACGGAGCAGCTTTATGGAAGAGGCAATACTCGAAAGCACTTTTGGCGCAGCGCGGCGTCTTGCGGGTCAAGCGTTAATTTCATTGAGGAAACACTAGAATAGTGACTATAGTTAGAAATAAACCTGGTGATACGATTCTGGACGGTCTCTATAAAGGGTTCGTTAGTGCTACCTGGCCAGGATACCGAATATAGCAGGCATACTCACGTTTGGGTCCGACCAAGGTCTTGTAATAGCTGAAGAATATTCTGAGTGCGATAAGAAACGCATCGCTTTGCGCTTTGGTTCTCGTGTACCTTAATCTGGGTGAAAGGGAGGCTAGGTTTGCCAGGATATAGCCCCGCCTGTAGCAATATCGCCACCACCACCAACACCACAACGCTCGCTTGCCGCAAGCTTTGAGGACTCCTTGTACGTATACTGGCACACCCAATGTAACAAAAAAAAAAATAATAATAATAAAAACTACGTTTCCACCAATTGGGGCTTATCTTGTCGGTGACATATTGTACTCGTTGTCAGATTTTCGAAAGCGTAGTAAACAAATCAAGCAAGCAAACAATAATTGGCCAAAATTCATTAAAGCTGTGGCAGCGTCAACTTCTTCCATTTATAACGGCGGTTATGTACTCGCGTGATGCCGACGGGCTTCTTGTCTGCATTGTGATCAATCGTCTTCTTGTTGGGGTTAAAATGATAACTTGTCTCTTGTGTGTATCACTTGCGTAATTACTAACTCATAGTCATTAAAATGTACGACTTCGCGATAAAAGCAAACCTGAGGAAATCGCCTAATTATTGCATATTCTCTATATTTCAGGAATTTACAATGTGTCTTCTGAAACAACGTGTATACTGCACAAATTAAGAACACAAAGAGAGTGCTTGCTGACAACTTTTTTTTTTTTTTTTGGGGGGGGGGGGGATACTATAGTTTAGTTCGTCCTATATTTAACTCTGTTTTTAAGAGTACTGCAGTACGGAATACATTTACCCTGCTTCTGTCCGACCAGAATGAAGGTGCTTTGTTGGTGAGTGGAGGGCTCGAGCACTGATTTAAATGAGAGATAAATACTTACACACAAAAAAAAAAAAAAAAAAGAAAGATAGAAAAGGGGGGTGTTCAGCACTACCTTTGTTATAGGGGCGTAATCCGTCCGTCGAGTACTCTCCAAGAAAAACTTTACATCCTTGGGGGGTTATCTTGTCTCTGAACTATATAGTCGCCACCGGTTTTGCATGCATGGAGTTCATTTGACACTGGTGGCTAGCTACTTTACTCTCAGCGACGGTCAATCACGATAATACGAGCGTACCTTCGTGACCCGGAAATACCGGGGGCGCAGCGTCAAAGAAAGGTAATGCGCGCAAGACAGACGATTAAAATTCTTTGGCAACAAGATAAGCCCCAAAGGGTTCAAATTATTCTTGAAGTGTCGTCATCATCATCGTCAGCCTATATTTTATGTCCACTGCAGGACGAAGGCCTCTCCCTGCTATCTCTAATTACCCCTATCTTGCGCTAGCTGCATGATTACAACTTGCGCCTGCAAATTTCCTAACTTCATCACCCCACCTAGTTTTCTGCCGTCCTCGACTGCGCTTCCCTTCTCTTGGCATCCATTCTGTAACTCTAATGGTCCACCGGTTATCTGCCCTGCACGTTACATGGCCTGCCCTGCTCGATTATTTTTTTCTCTTAATTACATCTGGAATATCGGCTGTCCCCTTTTGCCCACACCGCTCTCTTCCTGTCCCTTAACCTTACGCTTAACATTTTTTCGTTACATCGCTCTTTTCGCGGTCCTTAACTTGCCCTCAAGCTTCATTGTTAACATCCAAATTTATGCTCCATATGTTAGCACCAGTAGAATGCAATGATTGTACACTTTTTTTTTCAACGACAGTGGTAAGCTTCCACTCATAATTTGGTAATACCTGCCGTATGCACTCCAACCGATATTTATTCTACTGTAAACTTGCGTCTGTAATTGACCTAGATAAACGTACTCCTGCAGAGACTCTTGTCTGTGCGGGAGTATGTTTCTTCACGAATTCATGAATTCTTGCTTCCTTGCCATGTTGTTGAACATTACGCGTACCTTTGTATTCTGCATGCTAATCTTAAACCTAATCTTACACTTTCTCGGTTCAGGTTCTCAATGATTTGTTGCAATTCATCCCCAGTGTTGTTGAACGGGAGAATCTCATCTGGAAACCGAAGGTTGCTGAGATATTTGCCGTTGATCCTCAGTCCTAAGCCTTCCCAGTCTAATAGCTTGAATACTTCTATGCATGCAGTGAATATCATTGTAGAGATTTGTCTCCTTGCCTGAATCATTTCTTGATAGGCAATTTCCTACTTTTCTTGTGGAGAACTAAGGTAGCTGTGGAATATTTGTAGATATTTCCCAAGATATTCACGTATGCCTCCTGTACTCCTTGATTACGCAATGCCTCTATGACTGCTGGTATCTCTACTGAATCAAACGCCTTCTCGTACTCTATGAAAGCCACATAGAGAGGTTGATTGTACTCCGCAGAGTTCTCAATTACCTGATTGATGTATTGATTCATGTATCGATTGTACTGTCACGTGGTGTCATCAGTATAATATCCCTTCCTGAAGCAAGCCTGTTCTCTCGGTTGATTGAAGTCAAGTGTTGCCCTGATTCTGTTGGAAATCTTGGTGAAAATGTTATACAAGACTGAAAGCAAACTAATTTTCCTATATTTCTTTAATTCTTTAAAGTCTCCCTTCTTATGGATTAGCATAATGTTGGAATTCTTCCGGCTGTCTGGTACACTTGAAGTCGCAAGGCAATTGCGTATAAAGTTTCGCAAGATTTTCAGGCATAATATCTCGTCCATCTTTGATTAAATTGACTGTTATTCCATCTTCTCCTGCCGCTTTGTCACGGTACATGTCTTGCAAGGCCCTTTAACTTCATCGCTAGGTATAGAAGGAGCATCTGTATCCTGTTCATCACTTACTTCCAATGAAGGTTGCGTGTTTGCTCTGGGTACTGTACAGGTCAGTATAGAATTCTGCAGTTTTTACTTGAAGTGTGCAGCTGACTATAGAGGAGCTAACGTCAGGCGGGAATCCCTGCTGTTTCTCAGATATATAATGTCCCCTTTAAACGAAAGTCACACCTTTCATTTTCGTCGTCGTAATCATCATGACCACCACCACCATCATCACATCATCGTCATCCTATTTCAGATACAGTCCCATTAAAACGAAAATCACGCTTTTCATTTTCGTCGTCATAATCATCATGACCACGACCACCACCATCACATCATCATCATCCTATTTCAGATACAGACCCATTAAAACGAAAATGACACTTTTCATTTTCGTCGTCGTAATCATCATGACCACCACCACCACCACCACCACCACCACCACCACCACCACCACCACCACCACCACCACAATCATCATCATCATCATCATCATCATCATCATCATCATCATCATCATCATCATCATATTTAATGTCCACTTTAGAGGATGAAAACCTCTTTTGTCCCAGCGTTCTGGAATGGCCCCTCCCTTGTCTTGCGTCAACCGACTCCCGTCCTATATACTCTCCAACTTTCCTAATCTCATCACACCCTTTCGCCGAGCAATTATCGTCATCCGATCAGAAGATAGATAGAAGCGATAGAAGAGCAGCGGCAAGTGGCGACGGAAAAAGTGTGCCGCTATAGTGCTCGCCGTCATCCGTCATAATCGATTAGTTCCGACGAGAAAGAAAGCAGCAGTTCGATTCCTGACCGCCCCAGTTATAAGCTGTTCGATCACTGGGTCGGGAGATGACGTGGAATGCCGATAGCCTGTATCGAGCGAGAATGTATTTTGACAGCCGTCGCTTAGAGCAACCACTGAATTGCTCTCGCAGCGGACCGAGCGGTCACAGGTATATGGCTAGCATATGGGCAGCTATTAGATCACACTCCGTTTTTGAACCAACATTTCAATTTGGCTAATGTGACCTGTACTTTAACGATTAGTTTATTCGACATTCTCCCTTCGTGTAGTACTGTTTTATTTCATCTTCAATTCCCATTATCTGATTTTCAACTTCGATTTATACTTATCCTCTCTCTTTCTCTCAAGTGGACGCGCGTTGTAGCTTTGATGGATTTACTCGTCTCTCAGTTGCTCTCGAATGCTAATGATATGGATACGCGCACCATCGACGTTGCGAACCTAAATTCTCTCTCTTGTTTCAGGTTTTAGCTTGAGCTTTATGCGATGTAATAACTTATTGTATCGAAATGTTCCGTGCCATTGATGCTATCTTCTTCGTCATTATTATTTCCTGTCGGTGTTTTTAATCCGCGCCTTGCATACTTTTCGCATCATTTGCTAGCATAGGATAAACCCTCCGTTTCTAGCTGGTATTTCGGTTAGTGGTGGTGGCGAAAAGCCTTTATTACAGTAATGAGAGGTGTGAGCCCCATAGTGGGGCTCTACATACTAGGTGGAGTCCCTGAGGCCGCTGACGTTATTTGAACGACAATTTCGGCTGAAGGGTGTTTACACCCCCTTGTTTTTTGTTTTTTTGTTTTTTTGCAATTGGCACGTGTTTAACTACCATCTGTGCACGGTCACTGCTTTCACGCCAGAACTAGGGTTCTGAAAACGGCACAGCACGTTTAAAAAGTTATTTGAAAAAAAGAAAAAAGTTCCTCGCTCTATCGAAGTCGACGAGCGTTGTAATGTGGGGCTTTTTGTTTCAATTCTGGAGGTTCCGCGCGCCAAAGCCAGGAGATCTGATTATGAGGCCCGCCGTAGCGGAAGACTTGGTATCAATTTTGAGACCTACTGTGATTCTTTAAGGTGCACCCATTGTACGGTATACAAGGGCGTATTTGCATTTCGCCCCCGTCGAAATGTGGCTGCAGCAGCCGGGTTCGAATCCGCGACCCCGACCTGAGCAGCGCAAAGCCCGAGCACCATTGAGGTACCGTGGCGGGTCAATGCGGGCTTATCGGTATGACATGGTATTGCTGTAGCCCGAGAAGGGAGCATTGCGAAGTATTGCTACTTCGCCTATGCTCGAACGCGTTAGCGTTAGCGTTCGCCCTTAATGAAGCCTGATATGGTTGCCATGTCTAACTGTTTAGGCTGGTAAGTTATTCGACGCACGCGTCGCGCCTTAATCTCTTCTAGCCATCGGCGGACGCAAAATCGAAAGCGCCTAATAACTATAATGTGAGGGCTGCGTTCAGTTTGTGCGCATTAAATGGTCGCGTGGATCGTATGTATACGAGCGGTCTGCGTAAGCTCTAATCAGCCGCCGCGGGTGATTCGTGACCGTTGCAGCGGGAGGAAGCAAAAGAGAATCGTCGTTTCCATGGTTGGCCTGTATGCACTGTCTCGGTGAAAGCGTGCAGTATTGCGGAAGGCACAGGCGCCTCCACTTGCATTGACGGCGGTGCCCAGTCCAAGGAGATCTTTCTCTGCAATCAAAAGGCAGCACGTGTGTTCTCTGTGGCCTAAATGTTATTCCTGCAGTATACGAAAAGCTTGCCGACGCTTATGAACGGTCTTTTGATTGTCAATGCATATATAGTTCATGTATAAATTGTATAAATCGGGTGTAAACTGTATATAGTCGGTCAAGATACTGTAAGTTTATATATAAGAAAGTGTGCCTCTGTATTGCTCGTAGGCGATCTATAGACCTGTAATGTTAACATTTTAATCGAATGTCTGTGGTACGTATATATGGCGGAGATAAAATTCTATAGGACGGCAAGTGAGACTTCTATAAAATGTCTAAAAGTTGTTTGTAAGATGCATTTGAAATCAGAATTATAATCTATTTATTGTGACAATAAGAGACATTACAAGATAGTTATACGAAGGAGGAGCTCCCGAAGTGAGAGATTGTAACTGGACCTCCTCTTTGAAAAGTGTCGTGGTTGATTTTGTTAAGCCAATTAACAGCAGTTTAATTCACTCACTCACTCACTCACTCACTCACTCACTCACTCACTCACTCACTCACTCACTCACTCACTCACTCACTCACTCACTCACTCACTCACTCACTCACTCACTCACTCACTCACTCACTCACTCACTCACTCACTCACTCACTCACTCACTCACTCACTCACTCACTCACTCACTCACTCACTCGTTTCGCCTGTCAGAATGATTGGTTGGTGAAGCAAAATAAGCAAAAATGCGATGCCTAAAGGGAGGGCCAATAATGACCCGTCCTTCCATCCCAACAGCTGTGTGATGTGCGAGTATATATGACTGGCTAGCACCGGCGGTAGCATCCAGTATGGTGCACGGAATTAGTGGCACGTAGTATGGGATGGCGTGTACCTCGACCGAACCATCACCATTAAGGAACGGCGCATGGATCGAAGACAAAAGCGAGCAACCAATGCTCGTCGTAATCGCCGCGTGGGAATCGGTTCAAGGTCTATTTCCTTACTGGGGCGATCTGCCGTTTTTGTCTGCGTGTGGTGCGACCCGCATGCGTTGTGATGTGGAATTGATTTTGGACAATACTGATTATTTCATTTAAGTTGACGCCGTTTTAATGCGTAGCGTTTTATGCCTTGCTTCTCCTTTGCGGGTGTCCTTCTCCTTTTTTGTGGGTGTACGTTTGCTTGCCTGGTTGACATTGACTTCCAATTTCATGAGGAATCTAGCCCAAGATACGCGATATTTGAAATTTGAATTATGTGTACAGGATCTCCCAGCTAACGAAAAAAAATATATCAAAATGCACGGTGCAAGATGCAATTATAAGACCTACGCCATTCGGTTGTCAGACCTCTGACGACCGAACAGCGTACAACACGTTATCAGACCTCTGAACAGCGAGAAGCACGTTATCAGACCTCTGAACAGCGTACAGCACGTTATCAGACCTCTGAACAGGGTACAGCACGTTATCAGACCTCTGAACAGCGAACAGCACGTTATTAGACCTCTGACCATCGAACAGCACGTTATCAGACCTCTGAACAGCGTACAACACGTTATCAGACCTCTGAAGAGCGAACAGCACGTTATCACACCTCTGAACAGCGAACAGCACGTTATCACACCTCTGAACAGCGCACAGCACGTTATCAGACCTCTGAAGAGCGTACAGCACGTTATCAGACCTCTGAACAGCGAACAGCACGTTATTAGACTTCTTAACAATGAACAGCACGTTATCAGACCTCTGAACAGCGAACAGCACGTTATCAGACCTCTGAACAGCGAACAGCACGTTATCAGACCTCTGAACAGCGTACAGCACGTTATCAGACCTCTGACCATCGAACAGCACGTTATCAGACCCATGACCATCGAAGAGCACGTTTTCAGATCTCTGAACAGCGAACAGCACGTTATCAGACCTCTGAACAGCGAACAGCACGTTATCAGACCTCTGAACAGCGCACAGCACGTTATCAGACCTCTGAACAGCGTACAGCACGTTATCAGACCTCCGACCATCGAACAGCACGTTATCAGACCTCTGAAGAGCGAACAGCACGTTATCAGACCTCTGAACAGTGAACACCATAGGTCTTAAAATTGTGCCTTGCACCGTGCTTCTTTAATCTTTCTTTTCGTTAAGCCGGGACCCCTATATATCGTGCATTAACGAAGTCCCCTATGCGCTGTCTACTGAAGCATAAACGCAGCGCCATATCCATATTCACACACACACACACACAAAAACGTCGCCAGATTTAGTCACAACACTTATCACAACAAACATGTACAATGTTGTAATCATTGTGTCATTATGTGGCTAAACAAAATAATAACGTCGTGTCATCGTGCACGCAAACGGTGTAATGTTATCGTATAGCATAGATCTTGTTCTTTGTGCGTTTGGGTGATTTTTGCAGATTAAACATTACAATTATTCCCCATGTCATTGGTTCTCACAGTTCTTGCGATGTGCATAATATATATATTTTAAAATCGTGTTGTAACACTTAGTTCTAGTTTTCACTGCGGCATATGTGGATATCCAGCACGTGTTTGTTACGAGTGAAAACATAGGAAACATGCGTGGATACGGAAATATCGGCAGAACTGGAAAAGTCGCAATATTTCGGTGCTATAGCGCCCCTACGAATCACGTAAATTCATCATGATTGTCTTCCAATGTTTGTATGGCGTGAGAAACGAAAAAAAAAAACAAAAAAAAACAAAGGTTTCTTCCGAAGATTCAGAAGCAGACGCCACAGAATACCAGGACGAAGATGAAGAGCACCTTGAAGAATCTTGGGAGGCTTTGTTCGAAACCTTGAAGGTCGGCGCAAGCTGGTGAACCAGGCACGGGAAGCAGCGATCGCCAACGGCTTTCTGTACGAAGGGAGCCACCCACCCTGGGCGAAGAAAGAACTCTTTAGCGATGATTCGCGAAATACATGTTTACTCTCTCTCTCTCTCTCTCGGAATCAGCAGTATGAACTGTAATTGTCTCACTCCAGTGTTTTAGAAGTGCCATATACCGCTTTAAATTCAGTTTTTAAGACGCTCTAATGGGGGTTATGCAGAGGATCTGTACTTCTACTGCATCTCATTGCTGTATATACAATGTAGTTTCATAATTTTGCTACTGTTTGTATTGATGGTGGCCCTAATAGTCAATAAATTTTGCCGTAAGGAGTCGTTCGAGTCCGATCGATATCATAAAGCGTGACAACGTGATTGGGACATCAAAAAAAAAAAAAAAAGAACCGAGCGTCTGTGCATGTCACACAGGAGCAAGCTCTAAAACTATATTTCATACCAAGATGGGCGAACGTCTTCCAAGGTGACGATAGTAGTAGGAGAACAAGAAGAGGACATGACTGATACAAAGGCAAATTAGCCAACTAACTACTAACTGAGAAAGTGAAGCCCAAACTTCTGTCTCTCATTTTACGACGGTTCGTCAGGTTCACGTCATGGATTTCGACATTATTTTCGCGTACTTAGGCCGTCTAGTTGACGCCCAGGAAAAATTATCAAAACTTGCTAGGCTCAGTCTTTGATTCTTCCAGAATTCAGTGCAGTCCTTCCTTTAACGACAATCAGTTACCTATATACTCACGAAAACGCCAGCAATATTATACGACGTCATGGCAATCTAGGTTCGAGAACATTAAGATGGCGTTGCCAGCCGTCTTTTGCTTTTGCGTCTTATTTATTGCTTACCAAACTCTTCGATCTTCTCGTCCTAAGTGTGGTGGTGGTTTTGGTATTGGATAAGCGTAATTCATTTATTCATCGATACAGCCTAATTATCCCGTTTAGTGTCACATTAATTAAGATTGACTGACTTTTGTGCGATCTTCCTCGACCACCCGATGTTTTCCTTTCGTGCACACGCGCTCAGAGAGCCTTCCCTTGCTCCTATACCTCCTGCGTGGTGAGGGTAGCCA
The DNA here is from genome assembly GCF_013339745.2 of Dermacentor silvarum. Lineage (NCBI taxonomy): Eukaryota > Metazoa > Arthropoda > Arachnida > Ixodida > Ixodidae > Dermacentor > Dermacentor silvarum. The sequence goes on along the minus strand of NC_051156.1, from coordinate 190,229,625 downwards.
ACCGGATGCTCTTTCGGTTAACTTAGCGATACATTTCTCTCCGCATTCTCTCTCTCTTTATCTCTTTCTTAAGAAGAGACTACGGCGAATCGTAGGAGCGAACAAGGTGACACGTCTAGTTGGCTCTCGAGTTCTTAAGAACGAAATACCCGCTGGCCATCCAACTCGCGATCACCCGAAAGCTGCTTTGCAATGGGATTGCGCGCCTTGCGGAAGGCTCAGCGGTCTCGACGGTTCTCGGTGCTGGCAGGAAGTACAGCGCGTTCGCCGCCGGAAGGCACACGCCGAGGATGCGTGCTGTCCGTTTCGAATCGCCGTGAGAAAGCAACAGCGAGGACGAGGTGTGTTTACCAAACCCCGCGATGTACGTACGTACGTACTTGGTTCCGCAGACGTCCTCTCCGTCTTAATAACCGTGTTTGTTTGCTCTTTAGTGTCTTCGGGTGGGAGGTGGCGAGTGTGTTTGCTGGCGACGGTTATAACCGCTTCGGGAGGCTTCGGCATTCGCTCGAACCGAAAAACTTTCTGTTTGCACGAAGCGGCAGCGTGCGCGTGAGTCGTCGAGGAGTTCTTTTTCTCCGGGTACGTTGTCTCCTTCTCGGTCTCCTTCTCGGTCTCCTTCTCAGAGAGTGAAAAGGGAGAGAGAAAGAGACTCGCACACAGTCGAGGCGACTCTAGGTCGAGACGCCTTGTACTGACTCTCGGTTTCCTTTTCGTTCGCGCTTCCCTCCCCCCCCCTCCCCTTCCCCTTATAAGCTGCGGGATCTCGCGTGAGCGTGAACGGAATCTTGCGAGGTTGTTTGTTTACTCGCTTGTTTAGCTCGTCGACGAGCTTCCGTGTAGAAGGAAAACATGTTCATTTCTCTTTTTACTTGGATACGTTGTTGACTGCCCCATTGGCAGTAAAGGTACGTATGTACATTTCGAAAGAGCGTCGATTTTTTTTTTCTGACGCTGTGGACTCGCTACACATTTCTCTGGCGCTAGCGGAACTGAAGAGGTTCATTTTGTAGCCTTCACACGTGTAGTGAAAGCTTTTATAATTTTTTGCCTAATATCATGCACACAGAGACGATGAGTTGTTTGCAAGCTATGACTTCTGAAAGGGCCTGGTGACGGCGAGATTATTTATCTCGCAGCTGCCGCGCTCTTAGCTCAAATAAATCGAATCTTTAAAGCGACATTCAGCACAGGCTCGCGTCTGATGTAAGGTGGATGTACGTTATCTTTTTTTGCTTCTCGCAGAGCTCTCGAACGTCAAAGAAAAAGAAGACAAAAAAAAAAAAAAACGCGCACAATAACTTGGGATTTTACTTAAACAAACGTGTCACGGCAGCTTGCGCTAACGCCAAGAAGTTCACTTACATCCTCGGAGTGTCGGACAAGTTCATTTTTTCGCAATATTTTGGGACATGTATTTGCTACATCTTTTCAATTTTTCGTCCCTCACCATATACTCTATACCAGAAGTAGCATTCCAAGCTTGTAGTTTGAAGAAGCCTCTGCACTTGTCAATGAGCATGACCTGTCTCGCATTATTCTGACCGCTGATCACTTTATTATTAATATTATTCTTTATTCGGGGGATTTGGTGCAAGGCATCTACACTGCACTTGGTCTACACGGACTGGTTTGCCCACTTTTAGAGAGATACGGTAGCCTCACAGAATTCCGTGTGATTAAAGTAGCGCTCCTTTTATTTCATCCTACAGCTCGAAAACATCTTGTTCATTTGTCGAAAAGAACAAAAGCTTACACTTTCGCCTTCAGTACATGCATGCGCGGTGAGAATCGGAATGTGCCAAATTTGATTGCGTGAGAACGGCTTTTTTTTTTTTTTTTGTGGACACATCACTTCTGCTCGTAGTACGTCTATATAGTGGACAAACCGGTGTATTGGTCGATGCTTACACTACGTGTTGTTTCTTTTTCAGACTATAGATAATTAAAAAAATATATATCACTTGTAGTATAGCAGAATTCTTGTCCTTCAGCTGGATTACTCGAGAAAGGCGGACATTACTTACGCGAGAAATCGGATTAGATCACCGACTAATTAATAGAATTCTTAATTAAGTATTCTGACTAATTACGTTGCGGCGCATATTGCGATTATTCAGTCGTAGCCGGCGAGTTCTCAAGGCGTATGCCCGCTAGAAACGAATTACCGCAACGACACCGGGTTCGAGATATGCGCCGTCAAAACTTGCGATAAAGAATGAACTCGTCTTCCACGATTATAGTGTTCCACTTACTTCCTAAAGCGAGTATTTCTGTGCGGACCCTCTCAGATTTTTTTTATGACCGGGGCTAAGTGCTGTAGTCTTGCGTAATAGCTCACACGCAGGGCAGCGTTACCATATTTAGTACCCTTACAGGTGTCGCGGCTGCTGGCCTCGTTTCCTATGGGAGTGTGCGAATATTCGAAACTTTCGTATCAAGAATCGAATAGTGTCCCATTCGATTCGGGCTTCGAATCGAACAGTCACTATTCGATTCGCTATACGTCAATGTAAATGCAAATATTTCCCGAATACGTTTGTGTGCTCAATTCAAACTGAAATTGGAACAAGAGTACGGTAAGTTTTCACCCCCGCGGGCGCAGTATAGACATCACACGTGAGAAATGGCGCAGAGAAGCAGGCCACGTCGCTTAGTGTAGCCGTACTTTACAGGCTTTACAGCGATCAATGCGCACTCTCTGAACAGTCCTGTACACGCAAAGTAACTACTCTTTTGCTCCGAATGCTGCTTTTAAGAAACACTGCATTATAACGTATTATGTAACGACAGAAATATGCAAACTTAAGAATGGTAGGACGTGAACATCGCTTTATAACTATTTCGATAACGGCTGTTCATTATTCGAAAACTATTCGGTATTAGATTCGCTTCTGGCCCTATTAGATTCGTGTGCGCCTTGTCTGTCCCCTAATTGACCCGATCAGGAGTAGCAGGCTGGAGACGCGCTCTCCAGGCCAACATCTCCTGCTATCGCTTCACTAAAACCTCCATTCCCTTCGCTAAAACTTCCTCCTCCTGCTCCTTCGCCGAACATATCACTCGTTAAGTCGGATATATCCGGAAGACGCGAAGTTAAATGAACAAGCCGACTCGGAAGTCTCTGCAGGGAACCTGGACGGAGAACGAGTTTCTCAATACGCGGGCAGAAAGGCTAGCCGCGGCTAAATAAACCAGGCCGCGAACCGCGCTGCGCCTGTCGAAGCAGCCTTTCGCACAGATGAGTCCGTGCATACGATACGAAATAATGCGTTTCTTCGCCTGCGAAAGCGAAATGCGACCTGAACCGGAGCCTATAGCTGTGCTGGAGGACTGATATCAGATAGAAACATGAGCTTATCAGTGTTGCGTTTTTTTTTATGCGGCGCTGCTTCGTAAGCAGTTGGATACGCTCCACGTATACATATCCCGCTGAAAAATAAACAAAATGAAAAAAGAAGAAGAAAAGGGGGGGGGGGGGGGGGGCGTCAGAATACATCTCTACGAATGCATGAGGTGATTAGAAACGCCTCCTGCAGTGGAACGGGCGCCGTAAAAGCAAGCGTGGTATATATTGAACTTCGTGGTAAAGATATGCCACTGAATGGTGAATACTCAACCGCCACTGCCTTTTTCTTGCCGTTTTTCGGCGTTTTTTTTTTTTCGCCTTCGTTGCCGTTTCGCCTTTGCGCCACACGCAGTTAAGGCCCGCTGATTCAACAAGATCAAACCTTATCGAGTCGAAACATCCTTATTGACTTCGGTTTCCGCGACACGGTTTCTCCTGTAAACCTACGAGCAGTGCCTCTTTGCGAATAACGTTATCTTCATTCGCGTCGGCATGTTGCGAAGGTAACCCATACGGAGACCTACCATGGCGTTGCTCAATGGCAAAATAGCGTTCCGCTGCTGAAAAATGAGGTCGCGGGTTCAATTCTCGGCAGCGGCGACCAAATTCCGGTGGTTCGCAGAATGAAAAAAAAAATAACGTTCCTTGACTATGCTTTAGGTGCACGACAAAAAAAAAAAAAAAAAAAAAAAAACGACCTAGGTAGCCAAAATATTTCCGCAGCCCTGGGCTGCGCCATCGCCCGTAGTCGCTGCGTTACTTTTTAACGGAAAATCAATCAATCAATTAATTAATTAACAATCAATCAATCAATCAATCCGTCGAAATTAATTCAACACATGCGTAGAGAGGTTTTTACGCAGCACGTGGAATGATCAGGTGTTCGCGCCTGTTCGTGTTTATACGCTTAAAAATACGCTTAAAAATTGGCTTTCCTGCGTGAGAAACGGTCACTAGGTGCGATGCAGAACTTTCAAATCAAGTATGTTAAATGTCTTCGCAAACTTCTTTAAGAGCAGTTCGGTGATCGCTTTCTATGCTTAGAATATATGGTCATAGTCCGTATACCGTGCTGTTCTGAAAAGTCCCCGACCACGGTCAACTGTGCAGACCCGGGCAGCGCACGAACGTTGTAGTTGGAACAGGGGCATGTCTATAGCTGAAAACGCAGAAGGGAGTATTGCACGCAAATGCGCACACGACGTCATGCATACGAGAACGCCAACGGTGCAAACAAAAGCGGAATGTTCTTCTCCTTGCTTTATCTTCTCTTTCTCTCTATTTTATGTCATGCGGCTCCCGTCCTGCATGCATGCGCTTCTCCGACCGCATCCTCAAGCTCCAAGCCGACGCTTTTCTGCTCCCCTTCAACCAGCACCCTTTGCCTGACTCGAGCCCCAGAAAGCGGACGAGAGAGAAAAAGCGAGGCAGAAAAAAAAGGGTAAAACTTTGTCTCGACGCCGTGAACTCGGCGTAGCGCGACAGCCGGTATTTGCATGGCGCCCGCGCCTGTTTGATTGCGTCATCCGCGCCGTATCCCCGCGACAAGTTTGCCGAGGTTGTGACACGCGTGCCGACCGTAGCGCGCTCGCTTGCACTGTAACAAGCGGAGCGTTTTTTTTTTCTTTCTTGTTTTGTTCGCTTTGTGAACTTTCACGTTTGCAAAGTGAGTCTCATGTAAAGCGTGACCTGCAACTCTGCACGAGTTGATTCTTCACCCGCACACACGCACACACACACACACGCACGCACGCACGCACGCACACCACACACACACACAACACACAAACACACTATCTATCTATCTATTCTATCTATCTATCTATCTATCTATCTCTCTATCTATCTATCTATCTATCTATCTATCTATCTTATATCTGTCTATCTATCTATCTATCTATCTATCTATCTGTCTATCTATCTATCTGTCTATCGTCTATCTGTCTATCTATCTATCTGTCTATCTATCTATCTATCTATTTTATCTATCTATCTATCTATCTATCTATCTATCTGTCTATCTGTCTATCTGTCTATCTGTCTATCTATCTATCTGTCTATCTATCTATCGTCTATCTATCTATCTATCTATCATCTACGATCTATCTATCTATCTATCTGTCTATCTACTGTCTATCTGTCTATCTATCTATCTATGTCTAGTCTATCTATCTATCTATCTATCTGTCTATCTGTCTATCTATCTATCTATCTATCTATCTATCTATCTATCTATCTATCTATCTATCTATCTATCTATCTATCTATCTATCTATCTATCTATCTATTGCTGGCCTCTTTACATGCGTGCGCTGCGATAACAGTGGCGTGTGTGCGCGCAACTTCTACCCTTTCCCCTTCCTCTCTCCTCTGCCTTGTGGGGTGGTTTTTCCATGCCGGCTGGCTGGCGGCTCGTTTGTCCGATCGAAAGAATGCGGGCGCGTCCATGACGCACGCCTTCTCCGTCGATCGAGGGTCTCCCATCCGGCGGCTCTCTCAGTTGTCTCGTCACACCGCAGGCCTCCCTCGCGGCCGTCGGCCGAGGCGGCGTAAACGCGTTTGTCGTGTCTACCGCAGGCGGACTGCGAGTGAACTCTGAACTCTCACGCACGCGCTAACTCCACTGGTTCGATACCACAAGAATTCGATTTCGATTCTGTTTTCGCTTTTAATTTCCACAATGGGAGTGAAGTGTAGGGAGACACCAGGTCGAAGAGCTGTCAAAGCTGCTTGGCGAGGGCTCAGGTATCATTACACCGCGCAGAAGAAGACAGGACAAGAAGAAGCATGGACAAGCGCCTGTCCGCGTTTCTTGTCGTCCTGTCCTCTTTTGAGCTTTTACTCTTATTGGACTATGTAGAGCAAGCTATTCCAAACTGCCTTACTTCATTACATGGCAGCAGCAGTTGTAATTAGTGAATAGCATATTGTAATTTAGCGAATAGTATAGTAGATATGTAATCAGAATTACTTGTTTTGAAAACATTAGTACACTTTACAGAAGTGAGGAGCAGGCTGGCAACTCCCACCGGAAGAGGGCCATAATACCTGCCTACTCTTCAGAAAGGAGGATGAGGCGGAAACATAGAAATGGAAGATAGGAAGAAGTTTAGTAAAGGGGAAAGGCAACAAGATGATATGATCTCAAAGAATAAAGCAGAACACACACACAGTAGAGGTCACGCACATCAGGGTCGATCACTGCAGGTCACTCTACTAAAAAAAAAAAAATAGAATTGAAGAAATGGTCTCTGAGATACCGTCTTCGTCTTCTTTCTGTGTTTTTACGTGCTAAAACCAGTTCTGATTATGAGACACTTCATAGTGGAGGGCTCCGGATTAATTTTTGACCACCTAGGGTTCTTTAACGTGCACTACAACGCAAGCACACGGGCATTTTTGCATTTCCCCTCCATCTAAATGCGGCCGCCGCGCCCGGATCCGGTCCCGCGACCTCGTGCTCAGAAGCGCAACGCCTTTCTGAGCCCGAGGTCGCGGGATCGAATAACGTCACTTGACAAGAAAGATAAGCTACAAACGTGAAGCTAAGTTCGTCACTTCTAGAAAAGTAAGAAGGACGCGATGAACTTGATCGTGTCGAGACCCCAAACTAGTGAAAAAAAAAGAAAGAAAAAGAAGACAGAAAATAATACGCTAACAGATGCCTAAAACCGAATACCGGGTGCTCTCAAAAAATAACTTCGTACTGTTTTGTTTCACTTCACCTCAGCCTTTCGCTGACACAACGATTTAACTTTTGAGAGAAGTGGGCGACATATCTGTTACCAATATTTATGATAACATAGTAACTAGTTAAGTAAATCAAAATGGATAAAAAACTTCCATAGTACGTTGCAATAACCCCGTTCCAATCCTGTCTAGTTGGTTTTCCAGCATAGCAAGAAGCTGGTGTTACGGCGGAAACGGTCGTTGCTGAAATGACGACTGCTAATTATTCAGCACATGTTGGTTACAGCATGCCGAGCTGTTCCATGCACTTCACAGACAAAGTGCTCGAAAAAAAAAAAAAAAACGCGCATTCAGTAGACAAATCCGACAATGAAGCCAATACATGCATATACTATACCTAGTTTGTCCACCGCTATGTATTGGGCAGTAGACGTTGCAGAAAATCCAGCTTACCGTTTAGGAAAAGCGAATTGGACGAACGCATGTAGCATACTACTAGGTGGAATTTTGTGTTGTTAAGATATAAAAACGAAAATTTAAAGTGTGCCTAAAAGAACTGTGTTTTCGTCATAAATGTTCAGAGCTTTTTTATATGTTGAAGAACTAGCTTTGATACACGAATTGAATTTGAGAAGCAAATTGTTACGTTCAAAAATCAAGATCACGACTTAGTCCTTATTCGACATTTTAGGGTGATCACTGAAATTGTTACGTATAACTTAATAGTGAGTTATTAGTTTATTATTTGTTATTGATTAGGTTATTATAACTTACTAGTGAGTTTATAAATTTAGCTATAAGGCTGGTAACGCAAATTTATAGGCGGATTAAAACTATTAGTGATCTCTCTTTCGATCGTTATTGTTCATATTCATCACCATTCGCATTCATCATTCAATCAGTGCCTCCGCAACGCTAATGCCTTATGTTCTAGCTTATTTCAATTCTGGTAATCACAAACCTCACCACATATCAGAAATTGCTAAGACTTTCTCTGTTTGGGCAATAGAAAGGGCTGCTTATTCGACTCCTGTACTGATTCGATTTACAAATGACTTTGAGACGCCTGTCACAAACTCCAAATATTTCGTACGAAGTTATTCAGTTATCATTTTTTGGTGGAAAGTAAGATGCTCGTACGGCAGTATCTGGCTCATTGAGATTTATTGTTGTTACCACAGTTTTTGGCTGCCCCTAAAGTGGTTTGCCGACACTGCACGCAGCATGCGTGCAGTGTCGGTAAAGTCGGTAAAGCCGGTAAACTTTCAAGTCGGTAAAGCCATATAGTGGTGAGTGCAAAAACGTGTTTCCGTGTTCCAAAGCCACAAGGGAAACAGAAACGATGAGCCATCTTGAATTTCTCTGCGCCGATGTCGCTATCACTCGAAAGTTTTTGCACAGCTATAGGTCGGTGAAATGAGGGGGAGATGTTTCTGAAATAACCGTCTACATTAGGTCACCTGACATGCTTCAGACGGAAAGAGAGAGAAAGAAGGGAGAATGCTGTTCTTGTTTCTTTTTTTTTATTATTAAAGCGAAGCTTCTAGCCTCTAGTTAGTCGAGATTTTTCGTGGCGTGCTCACCCAAAAACAAACGGCAGCTTGAAGGCTTTCTGTTTGACTTTCCGCGTAACAGAATTACGCTTTCTCGCATATTCGAATTACAGTCCGACGCTATCGTGTCTGCACGTTGTGTTCGAGTCGTACTGTACGAATGTTCTGACGCATTTTACTTTGAGAAATTCAATTAATTCGATGAGGCACCTGCGCTAGTAGGAGGGCCTAGAAGGATGAGGATGAATGCTGCACTTCCTCACACGCGCGTGTGCGCATGACGTATATACGTCGTTTGTGGTGGTGGGCTTGCCTAACGGTGGCATCCACTTGCACAGGGCGGAATGGATGCGTACTTTTTTTTTTTTTTAATGAGAGCCGGCTGGCTTGCTACTTCAGATGATGGGTTAAAGATGTCATTCTTCTTTCTGGGGTTTTACGCGCCAAAACCAGTTCCGATTATGAGGCACGCCGTAGTGGAGGGCTCCGGATTAATTTTGACCACCTGGGGTTCTTTAACGTGCACTACAACGCAAGTAGACGGACGTTATTGCATATTCGCCTCCATCGAAATGCCGCCGCCGCGGCCGGGATTCGATCCCGCTATCTCGTGCTCAGCAGCGCAACGCCTTAGCTATAACTGAGCCACCGCGGTGGGTTAAAGATGCGATATACGCCGTTGTTGTTTAATAAATGAAGTTACGGTGGGGAAAATAGACCACCGAAGGGGCCCCAGCTATTCCGAACATCAAAGAATAAACTGCAGTGAGTAAGGAATGTAGGAAGAAAAAAAAAAACTAAACAAACGAAAGAAAAAGGATTGAAAGCAGCAGGGAAATAAAACTTCGGAGGTACAGATCATCACGTTACTCCGTCGTAGCCTTCGGTTCAATATAAAGCGCGCTGATGATACAAAACGACAAACGGTATACGTAGCACACTAACAGACAAGCACACGAAGTCAACCTTCTTATAGCGTCTCATTACCGCTGCTCATAAAGTCTCCGGTATTGACCCTTTTCGCGGAGCAATTTGTTTTATAGAAACGAGATGGTGCTCACGGCGGCGCGCCATACCTCCCATCAGTGACGGCGCACGAATACGAATACTACTGCTTCTGTGCGATCAGCTGTCAGAAATGCAACGGAGTTTTCGCTAACACGCTGTGCTCCAATCATGCTAGGTTGAATCATGTGGATTTAAGACGTGCAGTATTTGGCTGCAAAAATAGTGACTGGCATATTAGGAATAGAATGAATCTGGGTGGCCACGTTCGCGGACCGCTGCTGCAACTGTGCGAACGTGTTACCGGCACTTCCGAGCTAGATGTACGGCTTTCCTCGAGGATACAGAAATTTGCTCATCCGCCAGCCTTGTATCGCTAACCTTCAAATAAAGGGATTCATCCCGAGAACGTCGGCAAGAGTGAGTACCACTCGTTAAACAATGATAAAGGGAGTAGCGTCGCTTCCTGTCATAGCAAGTTTCGCGCACGTTATCTATACACATCTGTCCCAAATGGCAGGAAAACTTACGCCCACTCTATCGCCGACGTATCAAGAATAAGTGAATGGGCGCACTCTTGAATATATGCGCACTGTATACGCACAATAAATGACGGACTACACCGATGGCTTGCGAATGGTCGAAGCTGAATGTTTCGTGACGGTCCACAACAGTATAAGCGAGTTACTAGCTGTAATATATATTTGATACAAGGTATTGTAATGTACAGAACAGCTATGTTTCAAGCCTTGTGCGCAGCAAGAACAAATCTATCGGAACTGAGCACACCCGCGTGCGATTAGGCAGGAAATAATCAGATAGTGGCCGCACCGAGGAACTTCACTGAGTCAGAACTCACAAGCCACTGCTTCAAAATATTTGCCGAATAAAGAAGAAGTAGCAAAACACGCTAATCCTGACTGAATTCATGAGCAGAATGTTTGGATAGCTTGGAATACATATGTATCCCCGCTTTTAGAACAAGCACCATATACGCTGCTTGCGCCGTTTGGACATAGCTTAATCAGCTCCGAAAGCGCTTTTGCATGTTCTCTGAAGCTGTGATCAAAGCTTCCTGTCGTCCACCTAGTCACCGTCTACGATATCTCCGAAAACAGAGGTTTTCTAAGCCGCGCCGGCGCCATACACTTCCATTGTAAACAAGGCGGCAACGGAGGCAGTTGAGGCAAGCAATGGACGCGTCACCACCATAGAGTCTCTCACTACAACACCTAGAGGGTAAACTGGCGCCACCGTCTATGCGAGTTTCTTAAAGGGCTGCCGTGCCCTCATGGGAATGACGGGATATGTGTCTGCGAGGCTTGTGTTGGCTGGTGTTGTACGAGGCTTCGTCTAAAACGTGGATATGGCTATACAAATAACGCGTTCTTAAAATAAAATCTACATAAAAGGCTTTCATTCACCCATATTACATCTCTCAATAACGTTTACTCACCTACAATGCAGCATCAAGCGAAGAAAAGCGAGAACAAAGACAAGTTGTTCCAAAGCGACCGAGAATCTTGTCGTCTGCCCTCCAACTTTAGCGGCCAGCTGATACTTTTTACCTTTCATAGAATTGTGCATCCAACAGTATGTTCTCAAAATTAAACAAAACATGTTTTAGTGTAATAATAAAGCTAAAGCAGTGTTTTACGTCCTGTTTTAGCAGGAAATGAATCATTGTGACAGACGGAACGGTGCTAGCCGGGCGCGTCTTCAAGGCGTTCTGGCTCTCCAAGAACGATGCCAATCCGAATCCACAATATACCGCCATTCCCATGCATACCACGGCGCAGCAGCGCCACATTTCCCTCTAGGTTTTATAGTGTGAAACTCTATGGTCACCACGTGATCAAACATGGCAGCGCCCACGGGATCGCCGCGAAAAGGGTCAATACCTCCAGCGGCGACACGGAACAGATCCGAAACGTCCTCATCCTGTCTCTCCCCTTCCCGTGTAATAGCGTTTAGGTGGGGTGGAATGTACTCACGTCTCTCCCGGGAACTAGAGCGAACTGGACTCGCCCACTGCATATCGTCGCTCGCTCGTGGTCCCGTGTGCTGGCTGCACACGAGTCAAACAGTTCTAGTGAATAATTAGCGTTAAGCGAGGTTGCGACACCTTGGGCGTCGCCGCTTTAGTTAGGCATTTGGCAGAATGAGGCCTACGTGCAGTGCACATACGAGACAAAGGTGATCAAGGAAAGACGGAAACTTGAAGCGATTAACAGTGGGCTAACGAGCAAATCGTTTCAGCCTGGAAACTTTTCGACAGGGTGACTTGTAGTTGCCCAGAGCAACGATTATTGTGACACTGGCTGTTGTTGTACTGACCAAAAAAAAAAAAAAAAAGTTGCCGGGTTAAAATTTTGTTTCTAGGCTTAGGGCCTTCTCTCGTTCGTCAGTTGCATATTAAGATTGCCTAAAAGTCAAAAAACTTAATTAAATTATGGGGTTTTACGTGCCAAAACCACGATCTGATTATGTGGCACGCCGTAGTGGGCGTGCCTCACTCCGGAAATTTGGACCACCTGGGGTTCTTTAACGTGCACCTAAATATAAGTACACGGGTGTTTTCGCATTTCACCCCCATCGAAATGCGGCCGCCGTGGCCGGGATTCGATCCCGTCACCTCGTGCTCAGCAGCCCAACACCATAGCCACTGAGCAACCACGGCGGGTCTAAACGTCTATGCAAAGCTAGTGATAACATTAGCAGCACGGATAGCTGTAGAGCTCACACGAAACTTGAACAGCGTTGCGCAAGATTCCGAAGAAGAAAGATTTCATACTGAAAAAGAAATAACAAAATAATAGGACAATAAAGGTGGTTAGGCGGGGGGCAGGTGCATCAAAATGCATAGCTGTGTTTGCGATTTGGGATCGCTGTACGGCTGAAGTGATGTCGCCGCTGCTCGTAGCGTTAGCAATGAGGGCGACAGTTTTGCCCGGGCCGTTAAATGATTAAAATGAGCGATGATTCAGAGAAAACGAACGAACGAAGGGGACGAGGCGGTTCGAGCGACTGGGCAGCGTTTTGCCGCTAAATGATTATACTGTTCGCCTTTGCAAACGCATACATATTGAAACGAAAGGATTTTATACCAGTCACGAAGGGCATTTAACGAGCCCAAACGGCGTATTCTCACTTTCAAGTTTCACATCTCTGCACGACCAACCAGGATGCGCGTTGCGCCTTGCACCCATTACAATTGAATCCTGTGCCCTGTTTCGGAAAATACGCCCTCAATATTTCTGGCGAAATGCATCGGGGTTCCAGTTAACACTGATCAACACCGACGAAAAAAAAAAAAAAGAAAGTAGTCTCGATAAGACCTAATTGTAACGTCAATGCCTTTCGCAGATATTGCGAACGTAACTGCAATGTTTTCGCATATATTGCGAAAGTAACGTCAATGTAACGTTACACGTTACATTGACGTTACTTTCACATTAACCTAACGTCAATTAACTTTGCATTAACCTTGCACATTAACCTAACGTCAATGTAACGTGTAACGTTACACTGACGTAATAAAGAGCCTTTCGCAATAAGGAGCTCTTACTCTCCTAATGAGTCTGTGTTCGCTAACAGGCGTGCTATTCTGGGCATCGTCAGATTCCGCCACATTCTTAATTTTTGCAATCGTGGCACTTTGCGCCCATCAGAGAGGCCGTGCGAAGCATCCCTCTTGGACAATCAGAGCTGACGCGATGACGAATTCGACAGCACGGTTATGAGATTATATAAGACTGTCTCTAGATTATAACCTCGCGGTTATAATCTAAAGCCCGTGGAAGATAGCTGTTCGAATATGGTGCTGGCACTCGAGCTCGTTTCCTTTCGCGATCGACTAGCGCGGCGGATTTGTCCTCGTCTCGTTCGAAAAAGGGGGGGGGGGGGGGGGCGCCATGCGTTCTGAGTGCGCGTCACGAAGGGGGTCAAGGCATGAGGTGCCGCTCGGATTCGCGCCCGCGCCCGTATTAGCGACGCTCGCTCGCTTGCTCTCGTTGCGATTCCTTTTGTTCTGGTCGCGTCGTCTTTATAGTGGCCCCGTGCTTTGGGGGGGGGGGGGGGGGGGGGCGCCTTCCCTCTGACCCTACTCTCCCTCACCTCGTTGACCTTCCTCCTCGCTCCAGGTGACAGCTGCTCACGCCGTGCGGCCGCGGACTGAGAGAGCCGAAGGCACGACGTGATCGCGCGTTGTCCCGGCTTTTGGATGTTTCGTTTGTTTGTACAGTACAGAGATAGGCGTTCTCTTTGGGTCCTTTAGATTTTCACGTTCCGTTATCGGCCCTTGCAGTGCCGTTCCATCCGTGTCCGTATTTCCTCGAGTATATATGTATTTTTTTGTTAAATGTGAGTTTTCCTCGTCTTTTTCTTTACAGGATGTTTCAGCGTACACTTTAAAAAATTTTAAATGTTGCCTGTGGCAGATAGCACAATCCTAGTTCATGTGCTGGTCTACTCGAAGAGGCGCACATTACTTGCACAAAAAATTGAAATGCATAATTGAGTAATTAACAAACATTCACTAATTAAGCTTCTAACTCATTTCCGCATGGCCCATATTGCAATTTACAAATTCTAGCCATGGAGTGCGCAAGGCGGATCGACTTGGAACGAATTCTCAGGATTACGCCAGTTTCGAGATATTGATTCCCAAACTTTGCGGAGAAATGCATTGGCGTTCCGGTTACTTTGTTAACAGACCGTTGTTTTATGCACTGAAGCACAAAAGAAACTGGAATGCCAGCGCATTTCTCCGCAAAGTTCGGGAATTAATATATCGAAACTGGCGTAATCCTGAGAATTCGTGCCTTGCGAACTCCATGGCTAGAATTTGTAAATTGCAATATGGGCCATAAGGTATACTTGCTTAACCTCACTATTCGGAGACGTCTTCATCTGCTTGACCATGCGGCGTTGATGACATCAATTTCTGGTCTCTTTTTTTTCTTGATTTTCTTTTTCACTCTTGTGTATAGTGTTCTTCGCCTCCTAGAGGAAGGTCGGCTTCATATGCCTAACCGTGCGATTTTGGAAACAGTTTTATTTCTTTCGCATTTTGTGCAAGTTAGTGACGGCGTTGTGTGCAAGTCAGTGACGACGCCTTTCCTCCGAGGTCTGCCTCGGTCGACTAGCCGTATTGCAGAGTGGACACCATCATGGGCGTGCAAGTGAAGGACATCATTGAAATAAATAATATTTATACTCAGGGTCCGAGACATTATAGAGAGAGAGTTACAACATTATACATACATTGAAACAGCAGGAACCTTAGAAAACTACTAATTACAGTGCCATTTGCAACCACAATTCGAATGATGTAACAGTCATGTCGCTATTCACAAATAGGATCCGTAACAGCTAGACTTGTACAGTGCTAGCAGCACAAGTGTAGAGGTAAATTGCCAAGGCTGGCGTGACGAAAGCGGTGACGTCAAAATCACTGTTGCTTACTCGGGAGCATCCCCATTAGAATCTATGGCAGTCGGGCCAGATAGCATGACGTCATGGATCGGAGTGAACCGACCTCGTGCTATCTAGGTGGTGGGAATTGTTCAGGTCCCTTTGCTGGAGCAAGATGCTCGAGCACATGCAAAGCTCCCGCATTTTTAGTCGCACAAGGGGTAGCTTTGATTGCACAAACGACTATCGACATAACCAGTGTGACAGCTGCGTTGAGGTTATCTGAAGTTATTCGAGTCTTGCCAGCTGTAGCATGGGGGAATCGATTTCACAAAACGGGATGCTTTGAGCCTTTGTCCAACGCTTCCCCTCTCACGTGCCTTAGCAGAGCGCCCAAGGTGCCTCCAGAATGCATTGTCCAACCGGTTCGACGCGGTTCTTCCAATAAGTTCCGATTTTGGTTCGTTTCCAAGATGGCGGAAATATAGCGGTTCGTTTTCAGTCCAGCTCAGCTGAAAATAACGGTTCAGTTTCGGTTTTTTTAGTTCTTGTTCCGGTTCGGTTCGACATCCTTCGTATTCAGTCTGATCCGTGTGTTTGTGGGTAATACAATATTCTAGAAAAATCATATGTCGCTTGCTCTTATGTAATTTCAGCGTGCCTAATGAGAGTGTGTGGCGGCGGATACCGGCCAGAATGACAACTATGTTGCGGATATTCACATCGCGACGCCTCCTTCGCAGAATCTGCAGTAACGCGTGCCTTCCGCTGTAACGTTTGTTTGTGAATTAGTCATATTGTCACCCAGCTGGTACAAGGTAAATAGCTCACCAGCGACAGATAGGCAAAAAAACACGTCAGCCTTTAATAATGGCTGGACCTCGGAGAGTGCGCGCGCAACCACGAACTTCGTCGTTCTCGCCTCACGGGCCAGTGTCATCACGTGCCAACTTATTTCGCGTCCATATGTAGTAATTAAACACTAGTGCTCATAATAGTCGGGCCGGCGTTTCGACTGGCGGGCCGTGCGTTATGTAGTAGTTTGCGCAGAGTAAGTCTCAGTAAAAATTGTGTAACTGAATTCTACAGGAAAGATGCACTTTTGTCTATATATGTTAGCCTAGCTTACACGACTAAGTTTGATTATATAGATTGCTTGCTTTTTTTTTTTTTTGTCTGGGCTTTCTAGTGATGCAGAGTATTACGAAGTGACTTCTTTGTTTTCTTTTTCGATGACTTTATATTGTTATTAGGGTAAGTTGCCGACTTACTGTCTATGTAATAGGGGCGGTTGGGTTTGTCCAGCTGCTTGTGCAGCTTTTTTCCTCGGTCCTAAACCCATGTGCTGCATAAGCAAATAAGTAAACATTGAACTTCACGTTTCAAACCGAAAGTAAAAGGTGGTGGCCACGTTGCCTGCAAGAAACGAAGCAATGATCCTCGAGACGCGATGGCATAGATATTATATTACTCGCTTCAAATGCTACAATTGGTTTCGTCCCTCTTTTGTTGGTGTTGTTGTTCTCAGGGATAGCTTGCAAGTGGATGTATATGTGCTTGAAGATACGCGTACGCGTGCATACCTCATTGGGCGAACGCTTTGAACTTTCGAATTACGTATGTGTCTAGAGCAGAGTTGAACTGATATATATATATATATATATATATATATATATATATATATATATATATATATATATATACAACGTCTTGTACTGCGAATCGGCTCGCCGCTCCCAGAACAGCTACGGTTGTTCGAGGTGCTATTCCTTTCGCGAACAACAACGAGAACTCGTGAGCAGAGGGTTCCATCGAAGTTATAACCTTTCTTGCTTTTCTCACACTCTTACTGCCGCGCGATAAGTTACGGAAGTGTTCTTCGGACACGAAACGCAGGAAAGACAACAAAAGAAGGAACGACCTGGGCGTTTCGCTATCGGGGCGCGCATCCCCGATTCGCGTCCCACATAGCTTTATGGGTTCGGTGTTGAGGTGGCGGAAACAAAAAGAAATAGAACGGAAACGCAATGTATACCTTTAACTGCAACGCTGTAGATATCTGGTATGTGCGGCGAAGTTGCGTTCTGGAATGGCTATTTGTGCGTGATTAAAACTTTTTGAGCACGAAAGCAGGCCTATTGTGATTCAGGAATAATCGCTGCATCTACGGCAGCAACGCGCTCGTGCTGTGTGGACGACGTGGCCATAAAAGGGAGGGTGAATGAAAAGCAGATATACGCTACCCTCAGGATATGGGGTGGGACGAATAAAAGACAGGAAAACGCAGAACTCGCCCACGCCTAAGCACAGGCGCAAGCGCACGCATAATCGGGCACGTATGTTGTTACACGTTATGGAGAAACACAGACAGACGTTCGTTGTATCGCCAACAATGTACACGCACATTACACAGCACAGCCTACCCGCTCATACAAATAACACAATTACACAAGCATAAAGACAAACGTAACGTTAACACACGCGTGTACGCACGAAGCAACAGACGCACGATTACGGAAGCACGTGCACAATCGTGTAGTGAACACACGTGCAACACGGTGGCGCACACTACGTACACTAAACAGACACACACACATTGACAACGCAAACAGAAAAGGCACAAGCACTCCCCGTCTTCCCCACACCCGAGCCAACGACTTCTCCGTGTCATTGACGTCCTCCGGCAAGAGCGGCAAACGTATGCGTCAACAACAAGACACCCACACTTACACAAGCAAGCTACGTGCACGATGGCACAGATGACAGACGCGCACAAATGCACCACAAACACGCGCCTATGCGCTAAACAGACGAGCAAATGAACGAAGGAACGAACATAAACGCACAAACTCACACAAGCGCACGCAAAATCGCGCACAGAACACGAACATAGACGCATGCACCCACCCACATACACACACACGTACGACACGAACTTGCAGGCATACACAGCACAACCTTTCACACGCAACCACACAGCACAAGCATACAAGCACCGGCACACACTTGCACAGTCACACGCATAGTTGCGCTCGCACTACACGGACACGCACGCACACGCAGAACAACGCAAAAAAAAAAAAAATACACACACCCCACCGCGCGAGCGAGTTGGAAGATAATTACAGGTCGCTCCAAGTACGGGCAAGGCAGTTTACGTATCGCTTCCGTGCACAAACCACGTCCGAGTCAGACTTAGCTTCCAGCCAGTGCGTCTAAATATATATGCGCAAGCAGTATTAGGGATAGGGGGGGGAGCAGAGCTGGTCGAACTGAGCATACGAGCTGCTCGGACGTGATCATTACGCGTCCGCATTCAAACACGCCCTCGGTGTGTGCACCGGGGGCCCTGGCGGACGTCGCCAACGGCCTAACGGGTTGTTTTCCAACATGCGCCCAGGATCATTTGTCTTACGTTCGGGCCGCAATAAGTCGCTCCGGCCCTACGGCCTTATTTTATACGTTCGTAATGAAAGAGATCCCGTGTGTAGTATATAGCCGTGCCCGCGTTGGCACACGGCGTACGCGAAACTCCGTTTCTATCCAAAATCTCGCAGCGTCGTCAAAGTTGATGTGGCGTGAAGCTTTAATAGGGGACGAAATCTCCGGTGCAGTATTTCGCTCGTAAAATGTTTCATGACCTTGTGGCGGTTTGCGCGACGGTGAGTCGTGGTAGCGAACGTTGAGCGAGCCACTACAACGAGCCAATGAGGAAGCGTTCTTCTCTTACAAAAAAGAAAGAAAGAAAACAATTGCGTTATTCTAGAGAGAGAGAGAGAGAAAGTCATAGAGGAAAGGTAGGCAGGGTAACCAGGCTGAGCCCTGTGGGGTACCCAGCACTGGGGAAAGGGTAAGAGGGATTGAAAGAGAAAGTGTGTTTGTGCCTGTGGCCTCGCATTTCTATTAAACCCAACCTAGATGCGCGACAATAGCAACAGAACCGATCACTATACAGTTTCTACGCAACGCCGGAACGAACTCAAGGCTTTGAAGAGTGGTGCCTGCTGTTAGCCTCTTACATTCCCGCACCGCCGTTCTCACCATCATGATCATCCTAAATAAATTTCTCTATCTCTCTATAAAGCGCTTCTGAAGTCCCTGCATGACACGAAACTAGACGAGTGGCTCCAGTAAAGCCCCCGTTTAATGCACAAAAGCATTCACTCCTCTGCTCCTTATCGTCGTCTATTCCGATACTTTCACTGCCTTTCCCTCTTTCCCTGTGCAGAGTAGCAGAATAGAGCGCCTCTGCTCCGGTAAACCTCTCTACCTTTCCTGTATATAATATATATATATATATATATATAACCTCCTAGGTGTCTTTTGTGTTGGCATTAGTAAAAATAAATCTACAAAGAGCTCCTCCACACACCACGATGCCTCTGCTGTAGTGTTGCCTACGGTTGTTTCCTATACCTGGCGCGATCTTCTTCACCGTGTTTTGTGACATAGCGCGCAACAGTATAAAGCGGAGTGGAGCGCTCGTTGGCCACGCAGCCGACGCTTCCTCGTCTGACTGCTTCTTTGCATTGTACGCTTCGGCCGAAGTTATCGAAATCGGCATTGCTCTCCGTATCGCCACATGTCACTGCTCACGCAGTTTAGCGCCTTTACAGCTGAACACGTCATAGTTCTTTGTTACGCTGTACTTGGGGCTTTATGGTTACGGCATATGGAAGGGGGGGGGGGGGGGCTTTAGTATTTCGGCACATATTGTCATTATTGACGTGCGTGAAATTGTGCATGTTCAAGTTCATGTTGCATCGATTCTGAATTTTCTTCTCTGCTACGCAGGGCGGCGGCTGGGCCGACATGGAGGCGGCCGAGCGGAGGTCGGCGGTCCCCGAACTGCGGCCGCCGTCCACAAGACTCTCTGGGGCAGAACACAGGGCAAGGGTACGTCTCTCCGAACCTCAATATCTCTAGCAGTTAAATTCGTTTCAACTCATATTGTTGTTATATCATTAGAGTATAGACGTCCATACATACTGACAGAGAGCCGTACTAACGAATGTGTTGCTTAATCCCAAAGCCCCTAATTAATTACAATGGGGACGGGCTCCTATACATCCGTTGAATAGCCTTACAAAATTTCTGAATATGTTCATCTAAACTTCGGCGAATTAACAGTTCTGAGATTTGCATGAACTCCAGTATCAGCGAAAAAAAATTGTTTGGGCATTCTTACGGGCCTTTAGACCTGAGCTGACGTTTTCCTGCGCTAAACTGTGACGAGAAAGGTGGTAGCTGGATATCCCTGTAACATCACGGTCCCTGTAACATCACGGTCCTTGTAACACCACGACTGCTTGTGACGTCACGGTCATCGTCACGACTCCTTTGACATGACGCTGGAAGTCTGGGAAACGAAAGCAAAGCTTGGGATGAAATTGTCCGCTTGCAGGGGAATGAAGGGACAATAAAATTAATTAAATTATGGGGTTTTACGTGCCAAAACCACCATTTGATTATGAGGCACGCCGTAGTAGGGCACTCCGGATTAATTTGGACCACCTGCGGTTCGTTAACGTGCACCTAAATCTAGGTACACGGGTGTTTTCTGCATTTCGCCCCCATCGAAATCCGGCCGCCGTGGGCGGAATTCGATCCCGTGACCTCGTGCTCAGCAGCCCAACACGAGACAATATTGCACTGGTGGCGTTCAAGTGAAGACCAATCTTGAGCGTTACTTATGTAAACATTCGTTTGGTTGTGTGACTGGGATTGCTAGGTCATGTCAACGGGTATGTTCCAATGGAGCTGCTTAGCGCGGCGATTGACTGGAGCCTGCTGAATTTGTCTTTTAATTCATCCGTAGATTTATGTTTATTTTTATTTTTCGTCTGAAGAGGGTGCCTAAACGTTGAACGTCTGAGATCAACTTGGCGTTTAGCATATTTCTTTCTAAGTAAACAGACAAGGCGTAGCGCCCAGCACTGGGCATATCAAACATTTGTGACGGCACTCTCAGCCTTATCCCGGTGGAGGACGACCTTGATTGGTGACTTGTATCCAACTATGCGGCTAGTCTCAAGACCGCGTTTAGAAACGAAGTGTCTTGGGCCATCGCGGTACGCGTCCCCGGTGCAGAAGTAA
This sequence comes from Dermacentor silvarum, assembly GCF_013339745.2. Taxonomy (NCBI): domain Eukaryota; kingdom Metazoa; phylum Arthropoda; class Arachnida; order Ixodida; family Ixodidae; genus Dermacentor; species Dermacentor silvarum. The sequence goes on along the minus strand of NC_051156.1, from coordinate 190,208,517 downwards.
TGAGAGCATTGCTGAAATGCTTCAATTCGACAGGTCTCAGTGTCCGCTCTAGTGCCCGCTCAAGTGCGAGGGTTTCAGCACTGTGCCCGGCTTCTGAACACTTATTGTACAGCTTCGCCTGACGTCTAGTACATGTTCTACTTACGCAAGCAGCGGCAGTGAACTCGACAAACAGTACAAGGAATTGCGAAAGAAGATAAGAAAAAGACATGTTTCAAAGCATATTTTGAACACTCGTAAGAAAATTACAAAATTGGAGGCATCAGAATTTTCCAAATTCCATTCAACAATCGTGCGAGCGGAAAAAAAATATGTAAATGCGTTAATCCGACACTTGTATATATATATATATATATATATACATACATACATATATATTACTGTGGTCGCTCTTGTAGGAAATACCACCTGGTACTGTCAAATATTTGTCTTTATTCATGTCTGTTTGGTCGGGTTGGATCTGAAACAAAGATTCGGCTGTGTTAAACTGCTCTGCCTACGAAGTTGGTCCACATTTTTCGTCCGAATAATACCTACAAAGTGCGCAAATCAATAAATAATGCTGGTTCTCCCATAATCGAGAGCAGATGTAAGCATGAAATGGCTACCGGCAAAGCAGATTGGTTCGAGATGGTACTAGCCAGAATCTTAAAATGGGTATAGTCCATGTTCGCAAGGGCACACTCAAAATTGGAGCATGCTTAAGCTTCGCCTTTAAGAGTGGAACGCGATAGCGTTATCGGGTTCGGTTCGTATATTAAACACCATCAGAATTGGAGGACGCTTAAGCTTCGCCTTTATGAGTGGAACGCGATAGCATTCAAAGTTCCCTGGCTGCTTATCAGGGTTTTATTGCGATAGCAATTATATGTACACTCAAAGAGCATTTCTGCCGTCGGCGTTGCCGTGAGGTTCCGTATGACGTCAACGGCGATGAAATCGTCGCCGCGCGCCGGACGCTGTATGTGCGAGTGAAAGGGCGCGAGGGACGGGCGCTTTCCCGGGGAGCGAACGCACGGGGGAAACAAACCCGCGTTCTGCGCCGTGCTCCCTGAAGGGGAGGCGACGTTTAGCTGCGGCACCAAATGCGCATTTATATAAAAACGTTGCGACGCAAGAAGGTGGTAAAGACTTCCGACGCTGCTCGACGAGTTTCCCGTTCTGATCTCGTCGAAAACCTCCGAGCCGCCCGCAGAGGCACTGGCAACAGTCACCAACGCCGCGCGCGTTCGGTGCGAACGCGGGCAAAACGGCGACTGGCGTCGACAACAGTTTTGCGCGTTGCTGGTGCTGCTATTCATAAAACTACTATCCTTACTCCGTATAGCTCTCTACTAAGTTTCTATCGCAATTAATGCTTCGCCTTTCGGGTGAAGCTGCGACATTTTTTTTTCTATTACTTCGTCTTTCTCATTTCCCAATAAGAATTTTTTTCTCGTATGTTCGAATTACAATCCGACGCTATCACGCCTGTAGGTTGTGGTGAAGTCGTACTTTACGATCTTACAGCGAAGCTGTTAAGGGCTCAGTCTCCGATGGTCGTGTCCGCGTGTAGAAAAAAATGTGGTTGATCCCTCTTATATAGGAATCGGTATAGAACACGAAAGTGAAACGTGTCTTCACAGAAGTAGTGTAATGTTTATTGCACATTGATATATAATGTCTATTGGTGTTTTGTGGCTAAAGCGCCCTTAGGCGTTGATGCACCCACGCTGACGCCTGGTGGCACGTCTCCTCCATCACGACTACCAACGTCGATGACCATGAGCAACCGTCGTGCATATGGAAGCTGCACTACGCTGCACACGCTAGCACAACGCGAAAGACGAAGCAAGTAACTGACACACTAATACAACGCGCAAGACAAAGCACGTAACTGAATCGTCACCGAGTCAAATCAGCGCGTACAGCGCGTCGTAATTGCAGCCTCCGCGATCAACTTCAGAAACATTTTCAGAGCTAATTGCGGAGGCCACGCTCCGCTGTGCTGAGTACGGTGAACGCCACCTAGGTGGCGTTGGTAGTGCTTCTTGATGCCAGCGTCCCTTCGAATGCTGGCATCGAGGCGTCGTAGTGCTGAGACCACCGAAGCGTTCACTGTCGGTGCGCGTTAGTGTCATAATGCAGTACTTCTCTTTTCTGCTCGCAGGCGGCGGCACCGCCCCGAGCAAGAGCGCGGGTACACGGAGGAGTGTTAGATATATAAGGCGCGTCTGTGTAGCTCTCTGCAAATGCGTTTGTGGCGCAATGGGTTAAACGCTCGGCGATCTATCGTCGCGGACCGAGAGGTCGTGGGTTCGATTTCCAAATTTTGCATGTTTGTGGAACTTTTTCTTCTGGTTTCTTTCTTTGTATTATGTTCGTGTACATTGTAAGAACGTCATATCCGTGACGGAAATACGTCAGTGAAGTCTTGGTGGACCCCGGCATAAAACACTTTCGTGTTAAAAAAAAAAAGGACCGCACATCCACGAAGTGAATGATGATGAGTGGGCGAAGCACCGAGGGATCATTCGGTTAACCGTGAATCCCCCGACGCCGGCAAGCGGACCCAGAGGCGGCGAGAGTGCGGGAAGCGGCGGCAAAACGCTGGAAGCGTTCTCTACCTGAGGTTGGTGGCGCCGGGGCTCGGTTCAAGCGCGAGCTTCGCGAGCCCTCAGCTTCGGGTCCGCTTGCCGGCGTTGCCGTTTTCCTGCAGCTTCCCGCGCCCTATACTCCGGGTCCGCTTGTTGTCTGCGTTGCCGTGTTGCAGCAGCTTTGCGAGCTCTCGACTCCGCTTGCAGTTGAGCCACCACTCTCGCCTTTTCTTCCATAGCGGGCGCGCTGTAATCAGAAGCGACCGTTATCATCCATTGCTGAAGAGAGAAAGAGAGCGCGCGTCGGGAACGAACGCCCTTATGCACCGCAGCGCCCCTAGCGGACTCCATGCAAACCAGAGCTACGGACGACGACGACGAGGGGAGGACAAGGCTCGGCCCTAAGGAGCTTCGCCCCTAAAACTCTCATTGGCTGTATGCTGTATGTGGGAGTGAAAGCGCGCGAGGGACGCGCGCTTTCACTGGGGAACAGCGTTGCATGTAGGCTCTCTAGCTTTCACGGGGAGCGAATGCACGGCGGAGAGCAAACGCCACTTCTTCCGTCGCGCGGAAGGCCGTGATGAGACGGGAGGGAGGGGAGGCGACGTTTAGCTGCGGCATCAAATGAGTATGTTGCGATCGTGCGCAAGGGGAACTGGCGACTCAATCACAGTCTGAGAAGATTTCACATAAAAGACATGCGCTGCCGGTGTTTTGTTTCATGACATTTGTTTATGGGCTGTCATTCTCAAAATTCTGAGGAGCTGTAGCAGCACCAGCAACGCGTAGAATTGTTGTCGATAGCGGCGGCGTTTTGCCCGCGTTCGCACCGAACGCGCGCGGCGTTGGTGACGTGTTTATGAAGAACGTGCCAACCTTAGCCGTACACCCTATGGCGGTGTACCGTAGTGACCATAAGGCCATGGTCCCTGTGGTCACTAAATAAATGAAAACCACCGGATCATATATATTTCTCATTCTTTAATAGTTCAAATAACCAATTACATCATCACATCTTATTAGTCATAGTTGGAAATACATCATTCCCACCATAGTACAGCTTCGCTGGTCTTCCATCTCCACCCCAGTGGAAGGGCTGACAGTTCTTCATTTTGTTGTGTATTAGCGGTCAGTACATGATTTCTTTCAAGCGTAAAATAGATTTGAAGATTTATGCTAGGTATACAACTTCACTGCGCCACATAAGCTTTTTTTCAAAATATTAAGATTTAAAAAGATAATCTTAAAGTAATCTACGTAGATACCTTGACAAACTATGTAGGTTATACAAAGTGGTATCTCGTGATCCCGGGGTAACGAGTGGCTCACAATCAGACAGTGATGCGTCCCTAGGTAGCTTAAACATGTCTTTCCACTTTATGTTCAACAATTATGTGTTGGCAGATGCACTCACGTGGGAATGCGAAAGCATTGTAGTCCCTTTGGCGAAATGTTTTTACAGGGAAGCTGTTTATGCGGAACCTGTGCCATCGTTCAGAACCCTTCCACCATATAGTAACAAATACAATGATAAGAGAGGACACTTCCATAGGCCCCTGCGGCCGATTTTAGTTCGCAGCGCACCTAGCGGGTGCGTGGAATCTACACAGACTCAGAGATTGGGACCGCAGAAAACTAATATCGAAGGCTATCTTCTGATGATTAGAAAAATTACACGGCCTCCAAGATCGCCTCCGTGCGAGTGCTCGTCCCGGAGGTTATATTTCGATTTTTTTTTTTTAACGCGTTGCTTGCATGCATCGAGTATAGCGAAAGCTGTACCGCCAGAGCAGCAAGCACACGATGCCACTGTGTGCTTATGCAGACATTTTAAATAAACATGACAAGTGTTGGAAGAGACGACACATTTTATTTTCAAGTCAAATTCTCAGTAAGCACATGACACACTTCTTTTCGCGACGTTCGATGAACGCAAGCACATAAAGATAGTTGCACTGCAAAGTGCTAGACATGCCAATACAGGTGCCCTATGTTGAGAATAAATTTCGCAAAAGGAATAAACAGGCGATATTATGAAAAACCCCGCAGAATAGTAAAACTGCAGAAGACAGCATTAGCATTAAAGAGGAAAACAACGCTCGTCCTTTGAAGCCTAACCTTTCTTATTAAGTGGTAGTTTCGGGCTGCATAGCAAACAATGAATGAAGGCTGCTCACTGCAGTTGTCAGCCAATCCCGCTCTCTCCCTATCCTGCCATTGTTACTGCACCATGCAACACAGCAGTAATTCCCGTAGTACTTCACTACGGACGGCATGACCTGAAAAAAAAAGTATTGGTTATGTTTTTCTCTCCCGCCTTCGCACAAATTTTCACCTACGCACTTCACATCGCCCTTTCGCCAAAAGTGTCATGTGCAATTGCCGCAGATAAAAAAAAAAGAAAAAAAAAACCTTCGGTGCCATGCATGCGCTGCTGAGGCAGGAGTGTTTATTCAGAATACCTCGTAGCCACAGCTTACAAAGATTCTTCTCAATTCGCAAGTTCTCTCTAACTGCGCTCGTAACAAAGGCTTCTAGCAATCTGCGCACACCACGAATAACGATCCTCAGCATAACTGCATTCTTTCACACAATTTCACACACATTCACTGAATTCAGACTGCGTATACCGGCGTGTGCCAACTCACTTTCTCGCTCCAAGAAACGATTTTCTCGCAAACGTGGTGCGCAGCATTCCAAATTGCTGTTTCTTACATAATGTGAAGCAATCCACGAACATCATGCGCGAAGTAACACAAAAAATGCTCTCTGCGCCGAACAGCCCAACGCGAGAAATGTAAACTTACGGCTGAAGTGACAAATACATAAACAATTTGTAAAGTAATGAAGGGAAAAAAAAGAGCTTAATGAAGGCCTTCTTACCAAGCAGCAGCCAAGCAGACAGACGTTCTGGCAGAAGAACCCAGCAATGACCACGCAGACGTTATCGCACATCTTTTATAGCATCTTTTATAGCGTCGCCTTGCCTGATCACACCATGGCCGATATTTTGTAGCGATGCGTTATGCTTTATTCTTTATACTAGCCTTATCATGCACCGCTCACGGCCGGCTGATCCCGTTGATAACGTCTACTTCTACAGCCACATAGACAAGTACACGTACAGTGCACTAGAATAGTTACTATAGTAGATAACTAGTACGCGCGTTCCCTTGTAGACAGGGTGTGTTGTATTGCCCTCTAGCGGAAGGCATGAAGCTGCGTAGCTTGGCCGCTTTTAGGCTGGAGTGGCCACTCTTGTAATCGGTATGTTAGTCTATGCTTCCACTCCGTGACCCGCCGTGATTGCTCAGTGGCTATGGTGTTGGGCTACTGAGCACGAGGTCGCGGGATCGAATCCCGGCCACGGCGGCCACATGTCGATGGGGGCGAAATGCGAACACACCCATGTACTTAGATTTAGGTGCACGTTAAAGAACCCCAGGTGGTCCAAATTTCCGGAGTCCCCCACTACGGCGTGCCTCTTAATCAGATCGTGGTTTCGGCACGTAAAACCCCGTAATTAAATTTTTTGCCCACTCAATGAAGATGATCGTGTCTAAAGAAGCTAATTTCGCCAACATATTGTCATAGGCATGTAACTAATACCCGCTATCGTTAAAGTCCTCACTGCGACTTGGGAAAAAGTGTCTAGTAAAAAAAATGTCACAGTTTCGCCCTAAGGGCGAAGCAATGAATGCGATAGCAACACAGCAATGTCATACGATGTAAGGTGAGCGACTTTGGTAGCAATATGAATTGTAGTAAACATGAGCTGATTAAGTAAGCAGGTGTGCTGCGGCGTAAGTAGACCGACATGAAGAGAGACTCGATGACCACGAGAAGGCGCGTGTGAAACGGTGGTGTTGATGAGAAGCGCTGCCCGTGGGCAGCGCGTGCGAAGGGACACACCTGTAGCGCTGCACTGCCGATCCGGGCAGCATTGCATGTGTAGCGTGCGTTGGAAAATGTGGCCCGACTATTACTAACTGAATGAACAAGCGTGGTGTGAGCGCGCACAAACAAACATGAATAGATCACACTGAATGCAGACAACGACTGTCAAAACGCTGGCAGCAAGCAGCGGGCGAAGGTACGTGCGGTCTATCGCTTCAACGGAAACAGCGTGCATGAAGGTCAGAGCCGTGTGGAGATAAGAGACGGTGCGGCGAGCGACGAGCGCGGTTGCTGGCAGAGGAAAAGTGCGCTCCCCCCCCCCCCCCCCCCCCCCCGCTCCCTCCGGCGCTGGCTGCCCGCTTCCTTGCTTGCGCGTGGGAGAGATAAGAGACCGTGCGGTCGAGCGACGAGCGCGGTTGTTGGCACAGTAGAAGTGCCCCCCCCCGCTCCCTCCGGCGCTCGCTTCCCGCTTCGTTGCTTGCGCGTGGGAGATTGAGTGCGTTCGCTCTCCGTGATAGCGCGCGTCCCCGCACGCTTCCGCTCGGGCATACGGCGCGCGGTGAAGATTTTATCTATACGGAACCTCACGGCGACGGCGACGCCGACGGCAGAAATGCGGTTGAAGTGTCCATATAATTGCTATCGCAATAAAAAATTCAATTTTGGATCCACACAAAGTTTGGACCGAGTTCGAAGCGAACTGCGATGTGCCACGGGTGCACGGTTGGCAAAAAAAATATTGAACCAATAATTTTCTTCATTGCTGCCGCTGACTGATTTTGTTGACTCGTAAATCTGCAAATGCATACGGTGTCACGTTGCTCAATAAAAGAACAGATGATCTTGAACCATCTTCTATGGCAGTCATTGCGTCGTGTTGCTTCCCATAGTGTTGCATGCATCGTTCGCCATCCTGCTCGATCTTTCGCGCTTGTTTGCTGCGTTGAAATAGGCTATTAAAACACAGATAGACCACAGATGGACCACAGCTGCGCATATTCATTTCACCATGTCTGATGGTCCTCCACAAGTTTACTTGCCTATCTCACGAGCTACACGTCATTTAAGTGAAATGAGGGCATCACTGCTTGTACGTGTACTCCTTTCGCTTGCGCATGCGGGCGAAGGTTTCAGTTTGGTGAAAAGGAGGAGGGGGAGGGGTGGCTGTCCCCCTCCCTTTCATGAATACGCAGCTTCCGTGCTTAGAAAATGATAACTTTGAAAGACAAAACGCAATAGTTAACGCCACAGGAACGCCGGCAGCCACGATCACGAAGATAAGAGAAATCCATGCATGTACTGCACACCATTCCCACAGTAACTGAAGGCGCTCGCAGCACCAGTGTTCCCTGTGGTGAATGTTTTGCAGTCAACTCTACGGCCTGTCAACTGCAGCTACACCGTCGTGCTGGGGCCTCGTATCTTCTCAAGTGACAGTAGGAGCAGCTTTTGCAAGGAGCATAATTTGTTCGCCGCCCTCGGCACCGATCCTGTGCGCTTTCTGCGCATGCGTCCAAACCCCCCTCCCTCGGAGCGTTTGATATTGGCGCCCGCGCAATAGGACGAGATATTTCTCCGCTCTATCCACTGTTCTCGTTGCCCTACACGTGCTTTTTGCGATAATCGCGAATTTGTGAAGGAAGTGCAAAGAAGAAAGAAAGGACGAAAGAAAGGAAACAAGGGAAGCAGAAGGATCCAGCAGCAGTGCGTCCGCCAACTCTGTTATCATTTACTGCGACAACATCGAGCTCCCACAGCGAACACATGTGCGCGCTGAGCTTGCCTTCACTGATGAAATTCCATCAGCTGAAGAGGCTGCTTGCTCTTAGCGTGAGGGCTGCGAGAACACTGGTGGTGAAGGAATGTTAACGAGAGTGACGTTGGTGAGTAGGAATTGTAAGAGTCGTCGTTTCTATTAGTAGCGGTCGCAGTAGCGTATTATTGTTCTTTCGTATGAGGGTGTTCGTGCAATGTTAACATAATCTAAAGAAAGAAGAGTCGCCCTGTGAAACTTCGCACAAGTTTACTCATTAGGCAGGATTACTCGAAAACTCCAGCTTACTGTGCAAGTCAAAATTTCGCAATTGATTAATCAACAAAATATAACTAATCAATTTTTAGGCTAATTACTTTACCGCGCGTATAAAATATGCAGATTGAATCCATGGATTTCAAACGGCATGTCCACTTGGAAAGAATTTTGAAACTACGACCAGTTCTTACTAAATACGCGTTGTCAAATTTGTGGTTAAAGTACGCTGTTGTTTCGCTTGCTTTTTTAACAAAACGCCTTTTCATGAATAGAAGATTAAACATTACTGAAACACCAATACAGTTCGTTGCAAACTTTAAGAACGCATATCTCGAAACAGAATTCGTTACAAGTCGGTATCACTTTCGGAGTCACCGGCTACAATTAGTAAATTTCATTATTGTGCAGTAGAGTAATTCGTTTTAAAGGTGATTAGGCGACACTTTTGTTAATTGGTAATATGTTCATTTTGATTTCTCCTGCACATACTATCCGCCTCCGAGACTTATCCAATTCCAGAACTTGAATCGTGCTACATGCCAAGGTTGATGTAAAAAAAAAAAAAGAAATCTGTTAACGATGAAGAAGAAACAAACCGTATAATGACAATATACTATAGAGTATTATGCAAGAAGAGTCCCCGAATTTTATACCGAAGTGGGACCTTCTGTTATCAAACATAAATATAAAAAATTGGTTCTGCAGCATCCGCAGAACTGATTTTATAAGCGTACAAGCAGTCACAGCAATAATAGCATTTATAGCAGACCTAACTAAAAGTTAAGTGGAGATGGAAATGCATTATTGCTAAAAGTTGCACAATAACGTATTACCTATATTTAATATATTATTCTTTTAAGTAACGCTTGAAGAAGAATAAGAAAGAGAGGACATGCATTTAATGCGTGTGTGGGTCTATACATGTATATCCCCCGCAGTGGGTATGCGCCATTAGTGAATGAAATGAAATGAAGCGCATGTTGAAACAACAACAACAACAACAACAACAACAACAACAACAACAACAACAACAACAACAACAACAACAACAACAACAACAACAACAACAACAACAACAACAACAACAACAACAACAACAACGACGACGACGACGACGACGATGATGACAACTAAGGTTATCATTATCATCATCATCATAATGAAGGCCGAGAACGAGTTCCGCAAATTTAAACCGGCAAACCAGGCAGCCTGCCGGACACTTTGTTGGCAAACCCGACAGTTAACGTATTTCTTAACAACAACAACAACAACAACAACGACGACGACGACGACGACGACGATGATGACAACTAAGGTTATCATTATCATCATCATCATCATGAAGGCCGAGAACGAGTTCCACAAATTTAAACTGGCAAACCAGGCAGCCTTCCGGACACTTTGTTGGCAAACCCGACAGTCCACGTATTTCTTTCTTGTTCGTGGTATGTGCGCTGCGGCGATTGCCTTGATTAACGGAGTAAAACGGAGGGAGGGATAGCGTGAGACTGATTTGCATGCTCGTAGCGTTTCGATGGAGCCGTGTATTGATTCTCCGCTTGAGACAATGTGAAATAACGTGTACGCATTTCTACAACAGACGGCGCTGCAGGAGCACAGGTGAGAAAGGGATGCGCGGCGCTCCGGCGAACAACCGCCGTGGGAGCGGACAGGTGTCCGGCGGCCGTGATCGAAGCTCCCGCCGCCAACTGCTTCCGCGTTTGTCTTTGTGCGCAGCCATTTCGTTTTCGTTCTTCCGAGGGCGACAAGAAAAGTATGTTCAAAAGCTGACCTGATATGTGTAGGACGGGCCCAGAAAGCTTTGCGGGAACCTGATAGTATACATACCGCTCTTTAGCGGCAGCGAGGCGGTTGGGGCGGCTAAATGAACCTTGCATAAAAGTTACTCGGCGATGCGAATGTGTCGTGAACAAGGGGTGTATCGAGGTGGGATGAATGAAAAGATCGTCAGCCTGCCACACTGAAACCTTCTACGAATACTGAAAATAGACGACCTGGGGAGGGGGTATTTTGTGAGGGTCCACGTAGTGTATATGTCCATTTAGTCTGCTGTTGAAGTTCTGATTGGCTGGGCTGAGGTGGGCGTCCGCAGCTGCCAGGCGCCACAGCCAATGAGCACTTCGGCAGCGGACGAAGTGGACATGTCCACTATAGGTGGACTCTCACAGAATAACTCCCCAGTAGGCTCTGAGTGGCGTGCATCAGGTTGCGCGTTCAAAACTCGATGAGCTTATTTCATCCTGTGCACATACTGCAACCTGACGGGTACCACAAAGCGATATATATATATATATACTATAAGGCTGGGTGCGCCATATGTGCACCTTGCTTGTCCTCATTTATTTCGCGCCATTGCACCTATGTACGTAGTACTGTTGCATTACATCGGACTATGGTGCTTTAGGAAACAGAGAACTGAGAAATAAACTATTTGACGAATTTCAGGGGAGGAGAACGTCCTTGCTAGACGCGCACCTTCCAAAAAGGCTGCGGATAGCACGAAAGTGGGTGTCGCGCCTTCATCTCGGATTTTTTTTTTTTTTTTTTTGCATCACTGAGAATGCGTGGACGAGAAGTCGTAGTGCGCTTATGTGTTGCTGGAAGCGGTGAAATCTCTGCGGTGAAGCTGACAGCACCGACTGCCTGGCTAACACTACTTTTGTGGCAACACCACCACAACCACTACGGCCACCGCAATAACCACTGGCCATTGTATATCATAATCTCAGTTTATACGCAACTGCAGAGGTTTCGCTTTATGGCACCGACGATAGTCCACAAGTGGCTGAGTGCGGCAAGCCTCGATCGACCTGGGGCGCGAACTTTTCGACATGTTGACTAGTCTTCCCGAGTTGTTGCTATCACGAAGACAAGTCTCGTTGTCCAAACCTTGGCTCCAGCCTGAGGCTTCCCTTGTTCGTTCAAGCCGTTGATCGCTTCCAGCCTCCATATACCTGGGAATGTTGCTTGTTTCACCGGTCGTATAAGGTATCCTGTAAGTAGCACTGGATGAGTTCCTGCGTCCTTCTGTCAGAGGAAGCTTCACCTCACGACCAGCTATTGTGTTCGATCGGGACGTGCAGTTAGTATACTAGCATAGCAGGCGACCGAGAAACATGGAGAGAGCGCCAGAATGACGTCGGAATGTCCTGCTCTCACGTGGCCATCGTCTGTGTCATGACCTCACGACAAATGCTCCTCCCGGGAAACGAAACCGAAAATTGTTCGTGGAAAAGCTAATTGCAGTTAATCATTTAGGGCGCTCTGAGGCTTGTCAGTATTTTTTTTCCTCTACTCGAGTTTCCAGGTCCAAGACCTTCGCTTAACGCAAAAAGTGAAAAGTAGGAAATGTCGTGTCAGTAGTAGTAGTCCTTTCAGTTGAGCCGTTCGATGCTCAACATGCAGAGATTCCCAAGAAAGTCTAGAAGAACTTGTAGCTGTGCTAATTCGTAATTCATCTTGGTAACCAGCTTCCGAGCGCAAGAAAACACTCGCAGGAGCGCTTGCGTGCAAAACTGGGTTGCTTTCTTGAGTGTTTGGTGTACGGATGCGTACGTGTAATCGAGTGGGTTTCACTAGCGCTCCAAAGTTGTTACTCAAGAAAGTGGACGGCGGGGCATCGCACGAGCGTCATGCGGAAGTTCTGGGTTCGGCTGTCACCAGCGGGAGGTTTGTCGTTCCCACTTTCGTTTCCCCGTCTCTTTATCATTCCTACGCTTCACTTAATAAAGAAACAGCTAACGTTCCCCGGCGCTTTCCTTATCTTTCTGTGC
>NC_051156.1:189875515-189888618 GCF_013339745.2 Dermacentor silvarum | reverse complement strand
GTTTTTTTTATATTTGAGCTATTGAAAGCAAATTTGTTTAAGTAATGTCATCGGGCCTTTAATAGGGATATGCGAATATTTAAAACTTTCGAATAACAAATCGAATATTGTCCTATTATATTAAGTCCTCGCCTCGAATAGTCCTAAATCGATTATTCCTCCTATCAAATAATCACTATTCGGAAATACGCATATTTTTCGAATAGACTACGTTGTCGACCCTGCGTGATCAAACATGATATTCAAGCAAAATGAGATATTTTTCATCTCATCTACAATAGACATAACGGTGTGCATCACGCCGCGTCGCTTACCCAATATTAGACGAGGGTCGTCTACCGTTGGATACCTGTGGATACCTGTGGGGGTTCATATCCCTAAAAGACTCCATATTTATATATATATATATATATATATATATATATATATATATATAGGTATGATCTCAAGGCGTCCCTTGTCCAACCACAGGGTGCTTTCTAGTAGAACATCGTCTAGCAGAGCATGTATGGCTTTTGATCAGGACGCTCCACAACAACAAATTTAGTTATATTTATGACCCATGCTTCCTGGGTGGTAGATAGCAGGGGCCAATTAGACGCTGTTTACTTTGACCTATAAGTAAAGCACTTGATGTAGTTTGACGTGATCTCCTCATTGCAAAACCAACGCAAACGGACGTACTCTCTTCCATCATTGCCCTGGTATCTAAGTACCTAAGTAATAATCATTGTCGTTGGCAATAACGGACAGAGCGGTTGTGGAAGGCAAACTAGAGCTGCCGCCGGGTACCTACAGGTAAATAGGAACAAGCGCGCTCCCTTCCACTGTGCTCAGCCATCACGCGACCCTCAACGCTTGGAAAGGAGTGTTTCTCCGTTACCCAGGGGCGTCCCCACGTGGCTAAGAGGTGCATTGGGACGCCACATGGGAAATTGTTGCCATGGGAGCGGCCTAGACAATACATAGTTATAGCTCAGCGGGTTACGGGCTAACGGGCCCTGCGGGCGAGCGGAGAGGCCACTGCGCATGTGCTGTACGCTGGGGCGGCCAGCGTGTTTACGGAGCGGGCCCTTCGCTCGGCTGGTTTCCTGGCCCCAGCGGAGCGCGCGCAGCGGACAAGCGTTTTCGCGAAACAAACATGGCGACCATCCGCGCGAACGGCCGCATGTCGTCGGCGTCGTATTCAAACGCGGCGCTGGCTCGCCTGCAGGTGAAAATGCCTCGGATGTGCTTCACCACTGAAGAGGGCCTCTGTATACTGCGAGAGGTTTCAGCAACGAGGCCGTTTGGCAACGATTTGAAGTGGATGATGGCCGCGATCGAGAACCCGAAGTATGCTGGCATACCCGAAGCGAGCGCTTGGCCGCGATCTGACGCTAACTCCAATGTTGTTCGACAGGTGACGCAGAAAAGCCTCTGTTCAACCGAGCAAGGGATCGCTGAGCTAAAGCTCTTCCTTTCGTGCGGCGCTTCGCTGCCCTCTACGCTCGCCCGCTCGTTCCGCTATATAGCCGTAAACCCGCTGAGCTTGTATGAGTGTCCTGTGCTATAACTCTATAATACCAGTCCCCGCCGCTGCTACCGCAATTTAAGGTTAAAGAGTGCTTTCCTGAGAAATACGAATGATGTGTTCAGACCTCGTTTGGAGTATAAACATCGTATAGCCCTCGGCGGCCGACCGGCACACCCTCAGCACGTATGAGCCGCTCGCGTTTAGTGTTATCAGCTCGTTGTTATCACATGCAAGACACGCAAACACGCGCTCGTGTATGCATGCACTCACAAAAAGCCCGCGGACTTCGGTACGCGAGCACGTGCCAGCGTGCGACGTACGGTTCTATGCTTCGCTTCGTCTAAGTGCACGAGTCTTTGCTGGGCAGGGTATGTGTAAGCTGCTCATGGCGGCCTGTAAAACCCGCCACGACATTGCAACTCGACTGCATTAAAATTTACCATGCGTCGCACTAGTCAATTCTGTTGAGCCGGATGGCCTGATGGTTAGCTAGCACACAAACTTATCTACGCTTTCTTGATAAGCAGCCGATGGTGGAAGGTCGGGTGACGACGACATTTATTCAGTTACTTTTTTTTTTCAGACAATGTTTGTATTGAGCATACTTGACTTGAAGTGCAAAAAAAAAAAAAGAGTCGCTTCAAGTCAGGTCAAGCCTGGGTTACCGCGACGCGAACAGACCATATTGCACCGTCTGTGACTAGGCGTTGCATTTACGAAATCATATTGTTATGAGCCAGTTGTCCGGCAGACAAAGAAGATGCTGAAGCATAGAGCCGAAGAGACGAGGAAGACGTGAAACTGTGGTTCGCCATCTTTGTTGTTGTTCCCCAACATTTAGTCTTATTGTACATAGTGTGAATAAACCCCCTTTTCTGTAAATCTCCCCGTAACATCTTGGTGGAAGTGCGGGGTACATCACCAGCACATCACGGAACTTCGAAGCGGAAATCTCGTGGGCCCTTCGACCATGTCGACTGAGAGGCCCGCTGCTTCAGCTTCGGCTACCACTGCACCGATTGTCTTCACTCAACTCCGGGACCCTGGCGCCTTCTCGGGCACTGACAACAAGGACGTTGAAGACTGGCTAATCGAATACGAATGCGCCAGCAAGAGCAACCGTTGGGACCCGACTCTAATGCTGGCGAACATCATTTATTATCTCGAGGGAACGGCCCGTGTTTGGTTCCGAACACACGAGGAGGAATTGACCAGTTGGGACACTTGCAAGCAAAAACTGCAGGAACTCTTTGGGAAGCCGCTTGGCCGCCAGCGAGCCGCCAAAAAGGAACTTTCGTGCCGGGCCCAAACATCGACTGAACCGTACGTTGTGTACATTCAAGATGTATTAGCACTCTGTCGGCGGGTCGATGACAAGATGCTCGAAGCTGACAAGGTCAGCCACATTCTTAAAGGCATCGCAGACGACGCCTTTAATTTACTCGTGTACAAGGACTGCTCGACGGTCGACGACATTATAAGAGAGTGCCGACGCTTTGAAGAAGCAAAGAGCCGTCGTGTCTCACAACAATTCGTTCGGCTACCTAATACCGCCGCTAGCTCATCGTGTGAAGACGTACAGCCGCCTGGTACCGAAAACTTGCTGCGTCTTGTCCGGCGTGAGATTGAGGCTGCGTCTCCGTCGGTTCCCCCGATACGTTCTTACGACGAGTCCCGCCCGGCAGTATCTCTGATTCAAGCTGTCGTACGCGAAGAGCTGGCGAACGCAGGCATCCGTCCGATCTGTTCTGTAAGTAGCCCTACGGTCGGCAATTTCTTTCGACCTCCCCGCCCACAATCGACCTACCTCCGATACCGCGACCCAAACCAGTGGCGCACACATGACGACAAGCCCATATGCTTTAATTGCAATGGAGTTGGTCATATTTCCCGCCATTGTCGCTATCGTCAGATTTCGTCTCCTCGTCCCGCGTACGCTTACCGCCCAGAAGACAGCCGGTTCTCGCCTTTTCATGCCCGCAATGACCTGCCGCACTGTGATGTTGCTGCTCCGACTCCACACTACGATCGCCGCTCGCCGTCCCCGCAGAACCGGCGTTCTCGCTCACCGATTGCCCGTCGCTCACCGTCGCCATACCCCCGCCGTCCCTCTTCGGAAAACTGACCGGTGCAGCTCCCGGAGGTGATGCTGCATTGACCAACCGACCCGGAAATCCTCTGTTGACCCTGACCACCCGACAAAACCTTTTGGACATAGGAGTGGACGGCGTGCCTGTTTCGGCGCTCATAGACACGGGGGCGCAATTATCGGTTATGAGCGCTCGCCTTTCTCGTCGTCTCCGCAAGGTTCTGACGCCCGCGGCGTCGCCTGTCGTTCGTGTAGCCGACGGCGGCACATCTTGCGTCGTTGGGATGTGCACTGCGCGTGTGAGCTTCGCCAGTCACCAGACCTCAGTACTATTCGCCGTTCTGCAGCAGTGTCCACATGAAGTCATCCTCGGCCACGACTTCCTGAGTACCCATTCTGCCCTCATCGACTGCTCTTCTGGCCTTCTCCAGTTGGAACTTCCTTTTGTACCCGATCTCCCCACCGAGTCACAGCCGCGTTTATGTGTCGCCGAGTTTGTTCGCCTTCGACCAGCCGCCGCGACGTATGTTACACTGACCTCTGATTCCGCCATTTGTGACGGCGACTACGTCATCTCTCCTTCCCTAGACGCTCTTTTATCAAGGCAGGTAGCCCTCCCTCACTCTGTTGTGACTGTTTCTGCGAACCGGGCATGTATCCCTATTCTGAACTTTGGACGGACTCCACAGTTTCTTCCCGAAGGTATCACGCTGGGACATATAGCACCTTTAGACGCACACGACCCTGTGGCCCTTACTATGGATGCGCCCCTGTCTTCTGGAAGCCCTGACACTAGTACTTCATTTGATGCACATTTTGACGCCATGATCGCCCCCGACCTTTCGGCTGCTCAGTCTGACGACCTTCGTCGTTTGCTAGCCGCTTACAGCGACGTTTTCGATTTTGCTTCGCCCCATCTCAACCAGACAAAAGTTGTGACTCATCGCATTGACACCGGCAACGCCAGTCCCATCCATAGACGTCCTTACAGAGTGTCTGCGACTGAACGGCGCGTAATTCAATCCGAAGTCGAGAAAATGCTTACAAAGGACATCATCGAACCATCTACGAGTCCTTGGGCGTCCCCTGTGGTGCTTGTCAGGAAAAAAGACAACACCTGGCGGTTCTGCGTCGACTATCGCCACCTAAACAAGATTACTAAAAAGGACGTGTACCCTCTGCCGCGAATTGACGACGCCCTCGACTCTTTGCATGGCGCACAGTACTTTTCTTCTATAGACCTTCGGTCCGGCTATTGGCAAATCGCCGTTGACGAAAAAGACAGGGAGAAGACCGCCTTTATAACACCCGATGGGCTCTACCAGTTCAAAGTTATGCCATTTGGCTTGTGCAATGCCCCCGCAACATTCGAAAGAATGATGGACTCCCTTCTTCGTGGTTTCAAGTGGTCTACTTGCCTGTGCTATCTCGATGACGTAGTTATTTTCTCGCCTACGTTCTTCAGTCATCTAAGTAGACTCTCGGCTATTCTGCGCATCCTTCGCAATGCAGGCCTTCCACTTAACTCTGCCAAATGCCGCTTCGGTCGCCGCGAGATCACAGTACTTGGCCATCTTGTCGATGCTACAGGTATACGGCCTGACCCTGCCAAAGTTAGCGCCGTTGCCAACTTTCCGACACCTCGCTCTACTCAGGACGTCCGTTCCTTTTTCGGCCTGTGTTCTTATTTTCGGCGGTTTGTGAAAGATTTTGCAGCACTAGCACGGCCCCTCACCTGCCTGCTTAAGCAAGACGCGACCTTTTCTTGGGGTCCTGCACAAGCGTCCGCCTTCTCACAGCTGATAGGAATACTGACATCACCACCAGTGTTGGCTCACTTCGACGAATCTGCGCCCACAGAAGTCCGTACCGACGCCAGTGGCCATGGAATCGGCGCAGTTCTAGCCCAACGTCAGCATGGTCAGGACTGCGTTATTGCTTATGCCAGTCGCCTTCTTTCCTCGGCTGAGCAAAACTATTCTATCACAGAGCGAGAGTGTCTCGCTCTAGTTTGGGCCATCGCCAAGTTTCGCCCTTACCTCTACGGCCGACCCTTCACCGTTATTACTGACCACCATGATCTATGCTGGCTGTCCTCTCTCAAAGATCCCACTGGTCGCCTTGGTCGATGGGCACTGCGACTTCAAGAATACTCGTATACCGTCGTTTACAAGTCTGGCCGCCTGCACCAGGATGCCGACTGCCTCTCCAGATACCCAGTAGATCCACCAGACGCTGCCCTGAGCGACTCCAGCCCGTGTGTTCTTTCCATCTCTCAACTCTTCAACATTGCTGCCGAACAACGCCTTGACGAGTCTCTACGCAAGATCATCGACAAATTGCACTCCCACGCTCCTGATCCTTCCCTCCGCCTCTTTGTACTCCAAAACGACACGTTATATCGTCGCAGTTTACTCCCTGACGGTCCTGACCTGTTAATCATCCCGGCTCACCTCCGTTCCACTGTCCTGGAGCAGCTCCACGACGCACCAACGGCGGGACATCTTGGCGTGTCACGCACATACGACCGCGCGCGCCGCCGTTTCTATTGGCCTGGGATGTCCCGCTCAGTGCGCCGTTACGTGGGCTCATGCGACCTTTGTCAGCGCCGAAAAAAGTTGACTCTGCCGCCTGCAGGACATCTTCAGCCTCTGGACATTCCTTACGAGCCTTTTCACCGCGTCGGTCTCGATTTACTTGGTCCGTTTCCCCTATCCACCTCTGGGAACAAGTGGATCGCCGTTGCCACAGATTATGCGACGCGGTTTGCCATTACGCGTGCACTTCCCACTAGCTGTGCCACCGACGTTGCAGACTTCTTGCTGCATAACGTCATACTCCAGCACGGATCTCCTCGGCAACTGCTTACTGACCGTGGGAGACAGTTCCTGTCCAGGGTGATCGATGACATTCTAAGATCCTGCGCGACGCAACATAAACTGACTACAGCCTACCATCCACAGACGAATGGCTTGACAGAACGCCTGAACCGCACCCTTACTGACATGTTGGCCATGTATGTGTCTGCAGACCACCACGACTGGGACGTTGCACTACCGTTTGTGACATTCGCGTACAACACTTCCAGGCATGAGACCGCTGGCTTTTCGCCGTTCTTCCTCTTATACGGTCGCAACCCTACATTGCCTATGGACACCCTGGTGCCTTCTTCTGGGTGCCCTCCCACTGAATATGCTCAAGAGACCATTGCACGTGCCGACCATGCACGTCAAGTTGCTCGCACTCGATTTTCTGAGTCCCAACTCCTCCAGCAGTCTCGCTACAACAGCCACCGCAGGACCACCCACTTTGTCCCTGGATCGCTCGTTCTCCTGTGGTCCCCAGCACGACGCGTTGGCTTATCCGAAAAACTGCTCTTCCAGTACACCGGTCCATATCGCGTGTGCCACCAAGTGACTGATGTCACTTATGAAATCGCTCCATTGCTGCCTTCGTCATCCTCTGCTCCTCTCCGCAAGGACATTGTACACGTTGTCCGTCTCAAGCCCTATCGTGCCCCGGACACCCCTTAATACTTTGTGTGCTAGCTTTTTTTTTTTGTTTTTTTTTTTTCATGTATCCTTCGTTCACCTGCACCGAGTCGGTGCTTTCGCCGCCGGAGGGTAGTGTTATGAGCCAGTTGTCCGGCAGACAAAGAAGATGCTGAAGCATAGAGCCGAAGAGACGAGGAAGACGTGAAACTGTGGTTCGCCATCTTTGTTGTTGTTCCCCAACATTTAGTCTTATTGTACATAGTGTGAATAAACCCCCTTTTCTGTAAATCTCCCCGTAACAATATGCCTTCCTTATTGGAATAGCCAACAGCCCCAAGCGCAACAACATGTGCAGCAGCGATGCGACGCTCGCACACATTATCTGTGCCTGCCTGAGCTATAGTGCCGAGAGCCATGTGTTGTGCCGTGTGCTGGAGGGGGGGGGGGGTATTCTGTAAGAGTCCACATAGTAGACTGTCCACTTCGGCTGTCACCACACCATTGGCTCCCGCTTCACGCACGAAGGTGCCAGCCAGTCGCCTTCGCGGTCGTGAAGCGGGAGCCAATGGCGACAGCCGAAGTGAACAGTCCACTAGGTAGACTCTGACAGAATACCCCCCCCCCCCCCCCTTGTACCAAATGTACAATCGCCTACTATCGGAACTAAAAGCATTAGGTCAGCGCACCGAAAGAACATCCACGATGAAGGCCTTACTCGCGTTACTAAGTTCTTGCGGTCTACTGACCTTCACGATAGACTTTAAGAAGGCCGCCCCCTGCCGCTCTATAGTGTACACGCGGTTTGTTTGTGCTCGTCTCGCTTTCTCTCTCTTTCTCCCTTCCACTCTCTTCCTCTTTTAACAGCGGAGCTGTTTAATGACGCGCAGATGACGTCACTGCGCGTTGCATAGCGCAGCTTGCAACACCGACGCCGGGTTCCAATGCCGACACCGCGTTCCAGCAGACCCGCTCCGTCAATGCGGTCGGCTTGCAATCACTTGCCCAGCTTCGCCCAGCCATGTCATTGCTTCGCGCCGCAATTCTCGCTTTGCTTAGTCATGACAACACTTTGTAAAGCTTGGCCATGACGTCACACTGATTAGAAAGATCATGTCGCCGCGACGGTGACACACACAACTCTCGTAGACTTCGCACTGAGTAAATGTAACATGGGACGGCCGAAGAAGTACAAGCTCCCCGAGGAAGAAGCCGCTCAGCTGGAAGCTCGTCGTGCCACCAGCTGAGAACTAATGCGGCTATTGCGTGCTCATCTGGAGTATCATCCGGAGCCTAGCAGAACTTAGCCGAACGTAGCAAAACTTATCCGAGCCTAGCGAAACTGGCAGAAGCTAAGTGATCACCAGCTCCGCTGTTTCTGCAGCCTTGCACAACTTAGTGCAAGCTGCGCTATTTTTTTTTGTCCCCTTACTCCTTTCCCGCGTGCAGGGTAGCCAACCGGAACTACCTCTGGTTAACCTCCCTGCCTTTCTATGCATCCTTTCTCTCTCTCCTTTCTCAAGTCAAGTATGAAATCGACTGGCCTCAGTGACGGATTGTAAGCGTGATGGGCAGCCACACGTGTCCGCACCACTAATGCTTCCCTGCCATCTCCTTACTTTCATCCTATAACCCCCTTCCCCCTTTGTAGAGTAACAAACCGGATGCGCGTCTGGTTCACTAAAGAACTAAACGTGCTTATCACCGGGATTTGGACTCACCCCAATAGGGCAATGTGCAGTAAGGAGCTAGACGCGCAAAACACTAAACACTATCCCGCAGCTCGATCGCTCGTCAACTTGTGCAGGGTTTTGTACTCTACACAGACTCCGTGAGTCATGGCGCCTGTACATTTATTTCGGAGGCTACAGCGTGCAGTACTGTAATGAACGCAAATACGAACGTTGTGCGTATCTAAAAAAATGTCACAGTTTCGCCCTAAGGGCGAAGCGATGAATGCGATAGTGTGATAACGGCATGAACTGAACGAACCAGTCTTACTGCGCATGTTCCGCGATAGTATCACTACAAGCAAGTCGGCGATAAGCCACCCACCTCGCCTACATATACTCCTGTGTTTTGTGCAATAAAGTTGTTCTTGCAAAGGCTGCTGCGGCGTCTACACGTCGGTTATTACAGTGGCGACGAGGCACGGTAGTGCCCACGCGGCAGGGGCGGTTCCGGCAAGATGGCCATCGGCGTTCGCATCGGTGAGTTTCACCTCAACAGCAACTCTTCATGGGAAGATTACGTTGAGCGTATTGAGTTATGCTGCGCAGCCAACAAGCTCACCGAAGACACCGACAAGAGGGCAGCATTGCTGAGTTGCTGTGGGGAGGAGACCTACTCCCTGATAGCTACCCTCGTAAAGCCGCTTAGGCCGCCGAACGCGGACTATCAGTCCATTGTAGAAGCTGTGAAGAATCACATCAACCCGAAGCCCTCCGAGCTGTACTCGAGGTATGTGTTCTCCAAACGAGATCAGCACGACGGTGAGAGCGTCGCTGACTATGTTACAGCCTTACGCAAGCTATCTGAGAACTGCGGATTCAGCGACAAGCAGCTCCCGCTTGACATAATGCTCAGGGACCGATTAGTTTTCGGAATTTCCGACAGCACAGTGCAGCAGCGCCTGTTGGCCGAGAAGAACCTGACCTTTGCGACAGCCTACGACCTGGCAGTCACAGCCGAGTCTGCTGCAAAACATCAAAGAGCTATCGGCAGTCAACGTCACGAAAGCCCAGATATCACAGCCAAAGTGGACACGCAACGTCTGAAAAAAGGGCAAGATGAAAAGGCTTCAGGCGCACAGGCGGAACGACGGTGTTTCCGGTGCTTAGGCAACCACGCTGGTTATCGCTGCAGGTTTAAAAACGCAGTATGCTTAAACTGTTCCGGCAAAGGCCACATAGCCAAGGCGTGTCGGAAGAAAAAAGGTGGGCAACTAAACCACCAGCTGGAAGGTATCGCAAGTTCAGCGCAAACCGAATATGATGACTTGCTAAGTATTAGCCAAGTAACCACCGGTTGTCCCAAGTTTATGGTTGCAGTAAGCATTGGCGGAGAAACGGTACCGATGGAAGTTGATTCCGGAGCAGCCAGATCAATTATCAGCGAAAAATTGTTCAGGCAACTAAAGGTCGCAACAAGCGTTCAGCTTGAAGAAGCAGACACCCAGCTCCTAACTTGGACCAAGGAAGGACTACACGTCATTGGAAAAGCTATCGTTCCAGTGAAGTTTAAGGAGCAGGACTTCAAACTGCCGCTTCTCGTTGTAAGGAACGAAGGTAGCACACTGCTTGGGCGTGACTGGTTCAAGGATTTGAACATCAGCATTACTGGACTTCACACCATCAGGCAGAGTGCAGAAGCTGTTACCGAAAAATTCCCGGATGTTTTCGGCGAAACCTTTCCCGGTGCAGCTATACCGCCAGTACACATCGAGCTGAAACACGACGCCCAACCAAAGTTTCTTAAATGTCGCAGCATTCCTTTCGCTCTCAAGGATGACGTTATCAACGAGCTGGATAAATTAGAGCGTCAAGGTGTTTTGCAACCAATCCAGTATGCGGAATGGGCCACTCCTGTCGTAATTGTGCGAAAAAAGAACGGTTCGCTGAGAATCTGCGGTGACTACCGAAGCACAGTCAACCAAGCGGTAAGGAACAACGTCTACCCCTTACCTACTAGCAAAGAACTTTTCGCAAGGCTAGGAAGAGGCCGTATTTTTTCAAAAATTGACCTGACGCAGGCGTACCAGCAACTTTCCGTGGATGATTCTTCAGCAGATGTTCTCACGATCAACACAGTAAAGGGCCTGTACAGAGTGCGACGTTTGCCTTTCGGTGTGTCTGTGGCACCTGGATTATTTCAAAGAACAATGGATACATTGCTTGCAGGTTTACCACAGGTTGCGGCCTACCTCGACGACATTCTGGTGGCAAGCGAAACTGTCGAGGAACATAACAAGATCCTGATGGAAGTTTTCGGCCGACTTTCGAAGGCCCAACTCCGTGTTCAAGGCGCCAAGTGCCAGTTTTTCAAAGAGAGCCTGGAGTATTTGGGACACCGGATAGATGGAAGGGGCATCTATCCGTCGAAAAGCAAGGTCGACGCCATTCATGAAGCACCTACACCACAGAACAAAAAGGAGCTTCAAGCCTTTCTAGGTATGGTGAATTTTTACAATTCCTTTCTGAGGGGCCGTTCTGAAGTCGCTGAAGTGCTATACCGCCTACTGGACAGTGACAGTAAGTGGAAGTGGGGTGCAGAGCAGCAGCGAGCTTTCGAAGGATTAAAGAAGCTGCTGACGTCAGATTCGCTTTTAGTGCACTTCAATTCAGATGCACCGTTAATTCTGTCTTGCGACGCATCCCCGGTGGGCGTAGGAGCTGTATTAGCTCACAGCGGTGCTGAAGGGCTGGAGCAACCGATTGCTTACGCCTCAAGAACACTCACAAAGACGGAGCGTAACTACGCCCAGATTGACCGCGAAGCTCTCGCCATTGTGTATGGCGTTCGTCACTTTCACCAGTACCTCTGCGGGCGGCAGTTTAGCATTTTTACCGATCATAAGCCACTGCTAGGCATCTTTCAACGAGATAAGCAGATCCCTGTCGTACTGTCACCGCGCATGTTGCGCTGGTCTTTGATGTTATCTGCTTATGAATACAAGCTGGAGTATAGAAAGACGGAAGATCATGGAAATGCTGACTGTCTTAGCAGGCTGCCAATACCCGGAGACCGGCCGGAGATCGAGCCGCCAGGCGAGGTTCTTATGCTGGAAGCAGTTGAGTACCCGCCTGTGAGTGCAAAAGACGTCGCATCAGCCACTCAGCGCGATCCTTGTCTGTCCCGTGTGAAGGACTGGGTCATGTCCGGTTGGCCTGAACAAGGTGTGCCTCCAGAGTATGCCGCCTATCAGGTGAGGCGCAAAGAGTTGTCACTTCACCGCGACTGCCTCTTGTGGGGTAACAGGGTGATACTGCCAGACGAACTAAGAAAAAAAGTTCTCTGCATCCTCCATGCAAACCATCCTGGCATTACGGCCATGAAGGCTCTGGCAAGATCATTTGTGTGGTGGCCGAAGATTGATGCCCAGATCGAAGATCTTGTTCGTCATTGTAAACCATGCCAAACAAACAGGCAAAGCGAACCTAAGACGCCTGTCCACTTCTGGACGAAGCCCGAACGTCCATGGAGTAGAGTTCATTTAGATTTTGCAGGGCCAGTTCAGGGTGTTTTCTTTCTTGTTGTCGTGGACTCGTTATCAAACTGGGCCGAGATTGAAATCATGTCATCGCTTCACTCGTCAGTGGTGATCGATAAACTCCGTCGCATGTTTGCTTCGTACGGATTACCGGAGTTGGTCGTTTCTGATAATGGGACAGCGTTTTCAAGCCAAGAAATGCAGTCTTTCTTGAAGCGTAACGGTGTCCGCTACATGTATGCAGCCCCATACCATCCCGCAAGCAACGGAAGAGCCGAGCGCATGGTTCGGGAGCTGAAGTGTGCGCTTCGAAAGCAGAGCCAAGGTACGGTGACCTGTAAAGTGTCGCGTTTTTTATTCAAGCAGCACTCCACGCCGCACACGGAAACGGGGAAAACGCCAGCAGAACTCATGCTGGGAAGGAGCTTCCGTTCTGCCCTGTCAAGCATGCAGCCCTACGCCAACGACGCAAGGTGTACGAGACAGCCAAGGTCGACATTCCAGCGGGGTGATCCTGTGTACGTGCGGAACTTCTCTCGTGGTCCAAAGTGGTTATACGCGCACGTGCTAAGGTGTTTAGGCCACGTCATGTACGAAGTGCAGACTGCGGACGGTTCGATACACAGACGTCATCGGGACCACGTGCGCAGAGCATGGAAAACTACTCCACCAGACATCACTGACCCTCAATTCATGTTTCCAGCAACGCCAGCTATAAGGCCAGCAGCTACTGGGCCGACATCGACTGTACCGGATACAGCGCAAGCGTGCCGCCGCTCTACTCGTGCACGACGACCT
>NC_051156.1:189848015-189870515 GCF_013339745.2 Dermacentor silvarum | reverse complement strand
CTCCCTGCGAGCCATCCTCGCCGAAGTCCGCTGCGCGTCTCTTGGCGAGACGCCTCATAGCGCCAACCTTTCCCTTTCCCTCAAGAACCACTTATCATCATCGTTTCGGCGTTCTCGCACCTCGAAGCGTCGCTTAGACCGACTCGATCCAGCGGTGCAGTGAGACTTGCATAATTTTTCAAGCGAAGCTTGTATTGCCTCTCAAGTGTCAGCGGTGGTGGTGTCAGGCTAAAAAAAATGTCGCTGTTTCGCCCGAAACCCGAAGCACCGATTTTGATAGTAAATTAGTGGACAGCTATACAAAGTAAGGGTAGTAGTGTATAAACCTGTACACATAGGCACACTAACTAAATCAACAAGCATGGCGTCACGCATTCACGAGCAAACATGAACGCATCACACGCGATGACTGCGGGAACACGCTGTCAAAACGCTGGAGTCAGCGCGGCAGCAGCCGCGAGCGAATTGAGCCTCGTGCCGGCGCTCGCATCAAGGAGATCTTAAGCCGCGAAAACACAGGGAGGGCGGACTCTGCCCCCGCCGCAGATGGCTTTTAAGATGCAGCCGCGCGGGCATGCGCTCGCGGCGTAGAACGCCCCCCCCCCCCCTCCCCCCGGAGCCTTCCGGCCCGGGGAAGAGTGCGCGGCCACAGTTAAGAGCGGCTCCTCCACCTCCCTACACTCCCTCCGGGGCGTTGTGCGTGACTGGAAGACTGAGTGCTTCCACCCCGCTTCCCGCCCTTGGGTGCGCGAGCCGCGATTGCCGGCTCACCGTCGCATGATTTCACTTGCACATACAGCATACACGCACTTCGACGATTTTATCGCCCTTGGACTTTATACGGAACCTCACGGCGACGGCAATGGCAGAAATGCGATTGGAAAGTTCATTAATAGCTATCGCAATAAAACGTTTTAAAGGGGCCCTGAACCACACCTCGGGCTTGGTGAAATAACATAGTCCGCGGGTAGAATACGCTGCTGTGAACATCTCAGCCAAGTTTTGCAGTCGTACGCGGTGCGTGGAGCTCCCAAGCGGAGCGCGAAGTCACCTTTCTTTCAAACGCCCTCGTTTCAACAGAGGCCGTGATCCTCGCTCACTTCTGTGTGCTTTATTACGTAATAAAGCACATTCCAATACGCTGCTGCTATTGGTCGCTGCGGTCGGTTACACCGCGGGGTGCCGCCACGAGTCCACTGGCTAAGCGCACTGCGGCTCGCTGAGGACAACCGCGTTTGGCTCACGTATAGCGCGTCGCAGGCACCAAAATGGGAAGTCGTGGCGTCTACGTTAACGTCCAAAATGAAATTTGAACTGCGCGCCACTGTGCCCGATTCGAAGGCAGAGCGTTGTGGCCCCGCCCCTCTCCGCCATTGCCTTCGCAGTGCAAGGCAATGACGAAGGAAAGGGGAGCACAGCGGAGGCAGTGTTCGATTTCGAATAACTCCGCCTCTGCTGAACGCATTGAACTATTTTTTTTTTGCGGCAACGTATTGCTGTAATAGGCTATGTTTACCTCAAAGGTATTTCTCCACTTCGATAAAAAGTGGTTCAGGACCCCTTTAATCGTTAGAAACAAAGAAACTGTGGTATACGGCTATCTAACGCGTTTTATTGCGATAGCAATTATATGGACACTCAAAAGCAGATTTCTGCCGCCGTCGGCGTCGCCGTCGCCGTGGCCGTCGCCGTGAGGTTCCGTGTGACGTCAATGGAGATGAAATCGTCGCCGCGCGCCGAACGCTGTATATGCGAGTGAAATGGTGCGAGGGACGCGCGCTTTCACGGGGAGTGAACGCACGGCGGAGAACAAACGCGCGTTCTGCGCTGTGCTCCCTTATGGGCTGCAGAAGTAGGCGTCTCTTTCCTCCTTTACAATCACCATATATGTAGAGCAAACGTGCCTTCTTCCGACGCGCGAAAGCCGTGGGGGAGGGGGAGGGAAGGGAGGCGACGTTTAGCTGCGGCACCAAGTGCCTATTTATATCAGAGGCTCCGGCAACAGTCACCAACGCCGCACGCATTTTGAGCGAACGCGGGCAAAACGCCGACGGCGTCGACAACAGTTCTGCGTGTTGCCGGTGCTGCTGCATGTCCAAGTTTATACAGCTGATAAAGCTGCTATCATTACTCCGTATAGCTCTCTACAAATTTGCTATCGCAATTGATGCTTCGCCTTTCAGGTGAAACTGCGACAACTTTTTTTAATCTTTTCCCCATATTTGGGACGTCATGGCGAAGGAAAAGTTCTCGAAGCTTTATAGTTGAAGTTCTCTGTTCCTTGGGAATAACAAGGTAGTCAACATTTAATTAGATCTCAGTAGTCACTTCACGGCGGCTTCGCCATTCGTTTCGCTTCTGCTTATTTTCTGGCACATCAAGCTTCTTCTCACGTTAAGACGGCCGCTTTGCTATTGCATACATGTAATGAGTGGTGTCCAATATATGGTGTCTATGACGTGTTCCGGTTCCGCAATTGCTTCGTGCGCATGCAGTTAGCAAAAGGATATCCTTCGAAACATGTTTCTGCTGCTCAGACGCAACCAACGCTTGGGGCGTGGATTTGGACACCCCCTAGCGACTAATTATAATGATGAACCTAATATGCTTCAACCAAATAAAGCCCAGGGTATTATTTTTGATAAGCGAAGTTTTTGATACCTCAAGATACTGATTTTTAATGCAGGGATTATGAATATCGAAAGCTTCAAGCAAAGCGCAAAGTAGCGTTTTAAGCATGAAATGCTTTTAGCTCCCGTTGTGACCTATAGCCAAAAGCAAGAGCCGTTATCCGGGCATCGTTGCGAAAACAAAACGAGATTATCCGGTCAACCAGTCAAAACGTTAAAAAATGCGGTCTCTCTAGGGCAGGGCTTCCCACGACCTAGTTAATAAAGTTCTCTGTCTGTCTGTCTGTCTGTCTGTCTGTCTGTCTGTCTGTCTGTCTGTCTGTCTGTCTGTCTGTCTGTCTGTCTGTCTGTCTGTCTGTCTGTCTGTCTGTCTGTCTGTCTGTCTGTCTGTCTGTCTGTCTGTCTGTCTGTCTGTCTGTCTGTCTGTCTGTCTGTCTGTCTGTCTGTCTGTCTGTCTGTCTGTCTGTCTGTCTGTCTGTCTGTCTGTCTGTCTGTCTGTCTGTCTGTCTGTCTGTCTGTCTGTCTGTCTGTCTGTCTGTCTGTCTGTCTGTCTGTCTGTCTGTCTGTCTGTCTGTCTGTCTGTCTGTCTGTCTGTCTGTCTGTCTGTCTGTCTGTCTGTCTGTCTGTCTGTCGTCTGTCTGTCTGTCTGTCTGTCTGTCTGTCTGTCTGTCTGTCTGTCTGTCTGTCTGTCTGTCTGTCTGTCTGTCTGTCTGTCTGTCTGTCTGTCTGTCTGTCTGTCTGTCTGTCTGTCTGTCTGTCTGTCTGTCTGTCTGTCTGTCTGTCTGTCTGTCTGTCTGTCTGTCTGTCTGTCTGTCTGTCTGTCTGTCTGTCTGTCTGTCTGTCTGTCTGTCTGTCTGTCTGTCGTCTGTCTGTCTGTCTGTCTGTCTGTCTTTGTCTGTGCTGTGCTGTGCTGTGCTGTGCTGTGCTGTGCTGTGCTGTGCTGTGCTGTGCTGTGCTGTGCTGTGCTGTGCTGTGCTGTGCTGTGCTGTGTGTGTGTGTGTGTGTGTGTGTGTGTGTGTGTGTGTGTGTGTGTGTGTGTGTGTGTGTGTATGTATGTATGTATGTATGTGCGCTGTATACATATATACATACCGCTGTATGTGCGAGTGAAAGCGCGCGTCCCTCGCCCCCTTTCACTCGCACCTACAGCGTCCGGCGCGCGGCGACAATTTCATCGCCGTTGATGTCATACGGAACCTCACGGCGACGGCGACGCCGATGACAGAAATCCGCTTTGGAGTATTCATATAATTGAATAAAAATACGCATTTGGTGTCTCAGCTAAACGTCGCCTCCCCTCTCTCCCTCCCACGCATCCTCCCACAAGCTTTTGCGCGACGTAATAAGTCGCGTTTGCTCTCCGCCGTGCGTTCGCTCCCCGTGAAAGCGCGCGTCCCTCGCGCGCTTTCACTCGCGCATACAGCATACGGCAGCGGCGACGATTTCATGGCCATTGGGCTCTCTACGGAACCTCACGGTGATGACGACGACGGCAGAAATCCGCATGGAGTGTCCATATAATTGCTACCGCAATAAAAAGTCACAGCATATATATCCACGAAGTGAATGATGATGAGTGGGCGAAGCACCGGGGGATCATTCGGGTAAACCATAGCTACGGACGAGAGATAAAGAGAGCGCTCGTCAGGAACGAGAGAGAAAATTACACCATCTTCCCGTAGGGGAACACTGAGTAGTATGCGAAGCAGCCATGGGGTCGACTCAAGGTAGTTTTATCAGCTGTATAAACTTGGACATGCAGCAGCACCAGCAACGCGCAGAACTGTTGTCGACGCCGTCGGCGTGGAACCGGAAGTGGAACCAGAAATGTAACCGAAACCGGGAGTGGAACCGGAAGTGGAAGCGGAACCAGAACGCCATCTAGTGAACACTTCATAAAGCTACAGGTGGCTACATACTACTACTACTACTACTACTACTACTACTACTACTACTACTACTACTACAGAGGAGGGAACGACCCACACCCTAAGGAGCTTCGCCCCTAAAACTCGGGGCTCGAATGACCCATTGAGCGAAATGCAGCTCCACTAACGTGAAACCTGGGGAGGTGCGAAGCATGCAGTGGTGCACCGCTAATGATCATTGGCTCATAACCCCGTAAACGCGGCCTCCCCGTTACGTTGACAGAAGTGAAATTATACGCTGGATTGATAGCGGCAACGCAGCCAGCTGTGGAAGACGACGACGACGATGAACGCGGGAGCAGTGGCACAAGCGCGTGCCGAGCGCGAGCACGAACCGCTTGCTTCAACGCAGCCAGCTGTGGAAGACGACGACGACGACGACGAACGCGGGAGCAGTGGCACGAGCGCGTGCCGAGCGCGAGCACGAACCGCTTGTTTACCGTGGCTACGACAACGACTACGATTACGACAGGCTCGAGACGCCGACAGCCCGAACGCATGAGGTGCTTCGGGCGCGAGCATGAGCCGCTTGCTTACCGTGACTACGACGACGACGATTACGACAGGAGACGCCGACAGCCTGGGCGCATGAGGTGCTTCACACCTAAAATTCCGGCTGCTCCCAGAGTTGAGCAGGAGCGGGAAAGCTGCGCCTGAGGCAGGATCACGTGCCTCGCCCGACCAATCAGGGTCGTTTGGTGTGTCGCGGGGAGCGAAAGGGAAGGAAAGGGGGTTGGCGCGCGCCCGCCGGGCTTCCCTCGCCTCAGATCAGTTTCGGCGTCGGTGATCAAGCGCAGGTGCCGGCGCCGAAATCAGGCCCGCGTGGTGCGTTCCGCCGATGAGCAGGCTGCGTTTGAGCAATGGTGCCGCAAACGCGCTCGGGAAATGGCTCGTCGTCGACGTGCCGATTCTAGCGTGGGGGCTTACGAAGCCCAGGCGAAACGTCAGCGAAGAGCCGCGGACCCCGAGTTGCGGGAGCGCGATGTTGAGGCCAAACGTAAGCGTCGTCTTTCCCTCTATAGGAACCTGGAAACGGTGGTGCACGCTTCGCCAACGCTAGCGCCAACTTCCCCAGAGCGACGGCCAGGTTTCAACGCGAGTTTCTCAACCGGAACTTCGGAGCCAGCTGCAATGCGTGTAACTGGTTGTGGTTCGAGCACAACGTGGTACTCGTCAGTGCAATTCGTTCCGAGGAACACCGAAGAAACACACGACAAGCTTCGCTAACCCCCATTTCCTTGACAGGGGAGGGGCTACTGATTTTTTTTTCACTTGTAATAATTTACAACTATGTTTCAACTATCCATGGAATGTGGCAAAAGCTTCGGGTGATATCATCTGATAAGCAACAGGAACTCTACAGTTTGCATTCCCGAGAAAAAGAATGGATTGTCAGGTGGCAGCCGCTAATCCTCAAGCGAGACTTAAACATCGAGGTCGCGTTTTGCACAAGGCGATTAGCGGTGGACGATCGTGGGGGCCCCTTTAAATTTCTACTCCAGTCGTGTCCTGTCATGCAAGAACTTAGCATAATTGCTGCTTTCATGCGTGCATTCTTCTGTCAACGGGTTTCTGTCATGAAAGACCAACATCCCGAGCTTTGTGTTTTCGTTGCGCAACACGGATTTAGTGTCGATATATTTTTTTCTGAATTGTTCATTTATATTGTGCGTCGTGTCTGACCTGCCTATCGCAACCCACTGATTGATTGCCCAGAGCTCCATTATGTGTTTTTATCCTTATCGATATGTGTTGAACAATGCACCATCTCGATCGTAACGGTTTCTCGATTGTTTGATGCGTCTCTCGATGATGGCGCCTTGTCATGTTCCTTCGAGTGCTTTACACGATTTTTGTTTTTTGTTTTTTTCTCTCTCTTTTTTTCTGAGTTGTTGAAATGTTATCAGCGAACGTCGTGTCTGATATGTCAAACGCATTTCTCAGTTTGCATTGTCAATAGCCGTCTTTGTCAGTTGTATTATTTTGTTATTCAAATGGCATTGTGCGTGTCCCATTCTGTAGAACCCACTCCTGCTTAAGGCCTGGAATACAAGTTAGACGCCTGGCAACTTCCAGGGCGCTGTTCCTTCCATGCACCAGAAGTTGCCTTTCGTGCCGCGTCGCGGTCACATGTCGCACCCGTGTATTATGAGAACACCATCCGCGGAGTTCCAGCGCAACGCTAAGCCTTGCTATGCGTTCAATTCATCCCCGATTCGGGCGAAACTGCGGACTTAGAGCGCAGCTCTTATGCCGCGAGCGTCGGCGTCGACGTTGTCCTTCGTAACCGAGCGAACGAGCACAGCGAAAGATTAAAGCGAACGCGGAGCCCAGCGGGAGGTGACAGACGGCGATAGCGAAGAGAACGCGAGGGGGGGGGGGAATGCGGAGGAGGAGGGCACGGCGAAAGCGTGAGAAGAAACGCGTAGTGCCGCGCAAGACGTGTATTGCGGCGACGACCGCTACGAGATGGCGCCAGAGTAGCACGTCGTCGCCTGTTCACCGATGGCATGCGGCGAGCGCGTCCACCGATGCCATATACGGAAACAAGCGCTGCATGAGCGGAGGTCTGTCTGCGGCGGCTGCTGTGAATCGCGCCCACGCGTCAGCCACGCGCGCCGCCTCTCGCGATCTCCCGATTAGCGAGGCAGCTAGTAGCGCCACACTTCGCTCCGTTTGCAATGTGCCGCAAGAGACAGATTTTCCGCGCCAGCCAATATATCGGGAAATGAAAAGACGAAAAACACGCTCAAATTTCGCATTACGGAGTATCGCAACCTTCGGTGGATGTTGTTCAGTGCGCACCGTGGACTCGGCGCGGCGCCGCTGGGCGCGTCCCAAGAAGAAAAAGCGCCGCGCACTCGCCGAGTCATAAATACGCTTGTTGCTGCCGCGAGTTTTACAACGAAGGGCAGGTGAGAAAACAGAAAGTCCTTCGCATAATCTCCCTCTCCGAGGCATGTCGCGAATGATAACATGCAGAAGTGAGCGCCCGTTGCCCCGGGGGAAGCGAGCGTGGCTGATATCACGAAACGAGCCGCCGTGTATGCACGTACAATCTCTCTGCGAGCGGTCGGGTTGCCCAATGAGGACGTTTACGGAAGACCGCAATCGGGCAGGGCGCGCGGCGCGCCCGGTCGATAAATGATAGCGCGGTTGCCTCCGGTGCCAGCAATACTTTGTCCTCATGATCTCGGAAGTCGCACTCTGCAGAGCTCGCGTGACGCTCTTTTCTTTCTTTTTTTCTTTCGTTCTATCTTTCTATCTTTTAAAGTGAAATTAAATGAAAGAGATTTAGCCCCCCTCTTAAATGGAAACGGCTGTTAATTCCTTGTCACATAATAGTAATTATAAGAACTTGAAAATTAGTCTAAGGAGAAACGTCACATGTTCGGATAATCTATAGAGTGTCCGCATATAGCCCTCGACACGCTGGAACATACAGAAATAAATTTAAAGACGAGGACAGGTAGCGCCACGCAGTATATAGCGAGTTTGGAACAGGTACACGAGACTATAATGTCATAATTATTTATCCTGCTTCATCGCAAGTACGGAGCGCGCCCTTGGATGTTTGTGTGTGTATAAAGAAGGTAAAAGGTTAAAAAAAAAGGTATCGTCGGTCGACCGAATATGAAAAAAGGCAAAGAAAAATTGATAGCTTCGCCTAACGGGATAAACACTGACAGTGACAGCAATGTCTAGCATCGCGCTTGGACACCTCGGACGGTGTCCTAACTTTGCCCAGGTGCAACTCTAAGCGGATGCGACATAAGCGATTGCGCCAAAACTTCTGGCACCTTGTTAAGGGGCCCCTCACCAGGCCACATATCAAGTTTTGGTTATACGCTGGAAGTTGTGGCGTGCCCTCTAAGGAGTGTTCTACCGCAAGAATTTCCCAAATTGGTTCAATAATAGCAGAGGTAGAAATATTTGAAGGGCCGCGAACCCATGATTTCAGGAGGTGAGGGGCACAGCCAACATGGACGCTCTCTCCACTTGCCCTGTCTAGCCTCCGCAAGCGAAATTCCTTCCCGGCGTTCTCCCATACCGGAGCCGGAGGATCGCGTGGCGCGTACGTCACGGGCCCCGCCTTCTTTTCCCCCTCTCCCTCCCTCTCTCTCTCTCTCGCGCGCGCGTTGTTGCCTAGTGGCGCACTTCCGGTGACGGTCTCGCGCGCGAGCTGTTGCGTTTGTCGTTTTAAATATCGAAGAATAATTTAGTCAAGAATATATTACCTGGTTTGGACAACTTTTGCGGTTGAATAGTATAGCATCTATACTTTCCATATACGGCACACGCAACCACATACATAATCATATACGGAACATCACGGCGAAAATTCGCCTGGAGTTTCCATATAGTTGGTGTCGCAATTATAAAAGCGTTCGCATTGTTGACAGCAGTGGAAAGGTTATGAAAGGTGGACCGAAATATTTTGTGGCGGCGCTGGGTGGCAGCAGGCTTTGCTGGCGAGGAGAGAAAGATGTGTTGCAGAAGTACTCGTTCACAGAAAGAGAAAAAAAATGGAGTGCGACAGAGTGAAGGGGGACAAGAAGTGGCAATGCCAGCAAAACAATGAAAGGGTGGAAAGAGGGTAGTAGGAAATTGGTATTTATGTACGTGCGCGCATATGCAGAAATATATAATCGTCTAAGTGCATGCGTCTGAAGCCCCATGGGCGGTCGTTTGTCGCGAAAGTGTGACTCGCCGAGGGCGCGTTTTTCTGTGCAGAGTTTACAAGCGCAACGCGCTTGCGTCAAGAAATAGGCACACGCGACGACGCGTTTATGTCTTATTATTATTATTTTTTTTAGTCGCCCCTTGAGTAACTCCGCGAGCTTTCACATTTCGAGATATACCATGTTTCTTGGCCGAGGAAAAATTGGGCGAAAAATTACTCGAATCTGACTTTTTTTCCAAAATACCAACGGGAAACCCTATAAGCCAAGAGGAAGAAAAACAAGCAAAAATCTGTAGACAAAAAATAAAAAAAGCAAAGTTGTTTTTAAACGGCGAGTGAGTTGTGACTTCCTATTACAGCAAGTTTCCGTGACTCTTGCACATGGGGCCACTGATATATAGATAAAACTGGCGCCGCCAGAAACTAGGCCCTCGCTATGCAATTAGCCAAAAAAAAAAGGGCGAACCAAAGGGCGTGATTTTTTTTTTTAGCAGCAATCATATGAATCAACAAAGGGAAAGATGTCCTTTTCTTCCACCTTCATTTTCATTTTCTCATATTATTTCTACATTTCAATTAAAAACAGTTAATTTGCCCTACGCTTTCCTTGATCCTATTGTGTCGGTTTCATGCGGTCCTTGCTAGAAATGGAAAAAAAAAATCCAGCCTCTCTGTTCGCCTGGCTCATCGTTCCCTCGCAACGACGCAATATTCTGCGACGACGCGCCCTTTGGTATATATACTCCAACCAGCGCATGCCGCAGGCGATGGCGTTTCAAAGGAGAGATCCTCTCAATGCGCATTTCTTTTCCAGACCTCGCTCGCACGCTTTCACGTCCCGTCGCCCGGGTACCCGCCTAGTCCGGACCGAAGTCTGCGCATCAAAGCCAGTCGCGCATGTCTATCGCATTTAAATGCACTCTCCTCCCTCACAAAGAGGCTCTCCCTGCGTGCTTCGTTGTTTTTTCTTTTTTTTAAGTGTATCGTCGGCGCAGCAGGAGCGGCATTCGCGAACAGCTGTTCGCCCCCCGGGAATAGAGCCTTCGCTTTCTGCCAGCTGCTGCTTTAGCCTTCAGTTTTCCTTTGTTTCTTTAAGGTTGCCTATATAGTATGCTATATAAAGGGGCGTCGGCGCGTCGTGCAACGCTCGCGTGCTATATGTAGCTCGACATATGTGGCGTGCTACCGCAGACGCCGAAAAAAAAAAAGAAAGAATGGCCTGTTCGCCGATTGCGCTATCACCAAGAGCGTGTTGCCGATAGTTAGCGATTCCGCTGCTCAGCAAGAGGTCGCGGGTTGGAATCGCGACCACCGTGGCCCTACTTCGACGGCGGCGAAATAAATTTTAAAAAAAACGAAAAAAAAACGCCTTTGTATTTAGCCTTGGGTGCACGTGAAATAACTCCGGGTGGGGAAGCTCTATAATTAATTTAACTTTAATTGTGAGCGAAACGGCAAACGATATTTAAGTGACACAGACATATATATATATATATATTGTTACAGTGCGTCAAAGGTAGTGGAGCGGCAGCATCAGCAGCAACAACATTAGGAGAGCAGCGAGGAAGAGAAGGACGACGTGTAGTATCGGCACCCACTTGCCCTACGGCTTTCTGCAATAAACGCCTTCTACACACCCCGTAACAGAGTGGTGGAAGGTGCTGGGTATCTAAGCATCCAACGACGGAATCGCTACCCCCTGAACCTCGTCGCAGCCGTCGACTGGCGGGACTTCCACCATCCTCAGCAGCAGGCATGTCCCGAGAAACTGAAGCTCCGAGACCGACGGGTTCTTCGCAACCGTACAAGGAGCCACCCAGCTTTGCCGGGACTGGCGGTGAGGATGTGGACGAGTGGTTGAAGCAGTACCGACGGGTGAGCAAACATAACGGCTGGGACTCCACCTCTCAGCTGTCAAATGTTGTGTTCTCGCTCACGCACACTGCTCTCATGTGGTACGACAACCACGAGAACACGCTTACGACCTGGGATACATTTGTCCAAGAACTGAAAAGGTGCTTTGGGGACTCCGCAGCGAAGAAGAAGCGAGCTGAACAGACTCTGTCCCAAAGGGCCCAACTCTCTGGCGAGACATGTACCATGTACATAGAAGAGGTCCTCAAGCTATGTAGACTCGTGGATTCAAGCATGTCTGATGAAGATAAGGTGGGTCATCTTCTCAAGGGCATAGCTGAAGATGTATATCAGTTCTTGATTGCTAAAGAAAACCTGACATCTGTGGCCGACGTCATCCAACATTGTCGCACGTTTGAAGCACTGAAGATGCGTCGCGTGGCACCGAAATTTGGCCGTTTGGCTAATGTGCCGACATTGGCCTGCGTTGACGCGAGCACACCATCCGATCTGTCGTCTACAATACGACAGATAGTTCGGGAAGAGCTCCTCCGGTGCCACGAAATCGGCCGTTATGGTAGCGGCGACGCACGAGGCAACGAACCCGGACTACCAGCTACGTCGTGGCAACCCTCTATTAATGCGGCGAACGTGGACGATTATAGAGCTGTGCTTCCATCTGCACCCACCAACCGGCCACGCTTCAACAACGAGCAGCAGCACCGCACTTCTTATCCGGCGCAGCGGTACCGTACCACTTATTCGGGGTACAGAGAATACGACGATCATGACCGATACCCCATGCTCGGTGGCGGAAATGAAGGCTTTGAGCAGCACCGTGAATTTCGGCCTCCTCGTGTGTGCTATAGTTGCGGGGTCCCTGGCCACATCGCCAGGTTTTGTGACCGCCGCCGACCTTTCCGAGAACCTTCACGAGCGACGTACCAGTCAAATTATCAACCCTTTTCCGCGTCATGGCCTCCACGTCCGCCAACCAATCGTGGAATTCGCCAAGGTAGCTTCCGGAACCCGTCACCAGCCTCCGATCGCAGCTTAACGCCACCGCCTGCTCCACGTACTCGGCGGTCTCCATCGCCGCGGCGTCGCCGGCTATCCCCACCACCGGAAAACTAGGCAGTGCGGCCGATGGGGGTGAGGTCGCTGGATACCGTTCGCTGCCAACCGACATTCCTCCGCCAGTTTTCATGCTGAAAAACAAAGTGCACGTGCTTGTTGACGATATACCTACAATGGCTCTTGTGGATACTGGGGCAACAATTTCCGTGATGAGCTTAAATTTTAAAGCCCTACTGGGACAAAAAGTGATGTTTTCTTGAGACAATATTTCCACGTTTCGTAGTGTTAGTGGTGACACGCTGTGCCCGATTGGTGTTTGTACTGCGGATGTGTGTTTGTGTGGCAAAGTATTTACCACTGAATTCGCCGTTATTCCTCGATCCACGCATGATGTTATTTTAGGCATCGATTTCTTGCAGGAGTGTGGTGCAACCGTTGACTGTCGAAGTGGGGAGCTTTCGGTACAGCGCGAGGTTATAACAGGACTCATGGAGAACTCGCCACGTGAAGAAGGTGCCTTTTGTGTTTCGGAGGACATCGTCATTCCCCCACTATGCGCTGTATGCGTTCCGGTCATTTGCTTTGGTGCCAACCCCGCCACATTTGAAGCCGCGACGGAGCCGCTTCATTCGGCCTGTGTAAAGAAGAACGTTTTGGTTCCGCATTGTTTAGTATCGGTAGTTGAAGGACACTCTGGATTATGGGCAATGAACTATGCGGCCCAGCCCATACTTCTCCCTTCTGGCATGAAGCTCGCTCTCTTCAAAGAAGAGACACCGGCGTTACTGGCTGTACTCGGAGCTGTAGACGAGTCCCTCGATCCCTGCCCATCGGACTCGAAACTACTTCAGATGGTAAGCAAGTCGCTCAGCACGAGTGAGCGCTACACGTTACTGGATGTTCTATCCAAGCACTCGCAAGTGTTTGACTTTTCGCAGACTGACACGACGTCCCAAATTCCGACATCTCGAGTACGCCATCGTATAAATACCGGATCAGCGCACCCTATACGACAGAAGCCGTACAGAGTATCCCCGACTGAGCGCAAGATAATTGGCGAGCAAGTTCAGGAAATGCTGAACAGAGGGATAATTCAGGAGTCCGCGAGTCCCTGGGCTGCACCTGTCATCCTCGTTAAAAAGAAAGATGGCAGTTGGCGATTCTGTGTTGATTATCGGCGGCTAAACAATGTTACCAAGAAAGATGTCTACCCACTTCCGCGTATAGATGATGCCTTAGACTGCCTTCATTCGGCTTCTTACTTTTCTTCTGTAGACTTGAGATCCGGCTACTGGCAAATCCCGATGCATGCCGAGGATAAGGAAAAAACAGCGTTCGTAACACCCGATGGACTTTTTGAATTCAATGTCATGCCGTTCGGCTTGTGCAACGCACCCGCCACCTTCGAACGATTCATGGATACTATTCTGCGAGGTCTAAAGTGGGAAATATGCATGTGCTACCTCGACGATGTTATTATTTTTGGACGCACATTTCACGAGCACAACACGCGTCTTGGTATTGTACTCAGCTGCATACAGAAGGCTTGTCTTGTGCTCAACTCTAAAAAGTGTCATTTTGGTGAGCGCCAAGCCTTGGTGTTGGGACATCTTGTGGACAAAGACGGCGTCAGGCCTGACCCTGCGAAGACAGAGGCTGTTGAAGCATTTGAACCACCTCAGTCCGTCAAACAACTTCGCAGCTTTTTAGGACTCTGCTCCTATTTTCGACGGTTCATTCCTCGATTTGCTGACGTCGCTTATCCCTTGACCAGCCTCCTGCACAAGAACGCCGCTTTCGAGTGGACGCCTGATTGTTCTGCTTCCTTTCGACAGCTGAAGTTTCTGCTGACGTCGCGACCAATCCTCCGACACTTCAATCCTTCCGCGCCAACAGAAGTCCACACAGATGCGAGTGGTGTAGGTCTTGGTGCTGTTCTGATTCAGCGCGTGGATGACAAAGAGCACGTCATCGCCTACGCAAGTCGGTCATTAAGCAAACCCGAGCGTAACTACACGGTGACTGAGCAGGAATGTCTTGCTGTCATTTTTGCGGTGCAGCGATTTCGGTCGTACCTGTATGGGCGTCACTTTACGATCGTTACAGACCATCATTCTTTGTGCTGGCTCGTGAATCTTCGCGATCCATCTGGACGCCTTGCACGATGGGCCCTGCGTCTGCAAGAGTACAGCTTCACTGTATCCTACAAGAGCGGCCGACGACATGCTGATGCCGATTGCCTTTCCCGGATGCCTCTTAGTACAACGGAATGCGACGCCGAAAGTTTCGACCACCTCATCGCATCCGTACACCGTGATTTCCCAGATGCCACAACCTTCGCAAGAGAGCAACGTGATGACCCGAGTTTAGAGCCACTTTTCTCTGCAGCGAAAGAGTCGACATCATGTAGTTTTTGTGTTCGGGATGGACTGTTGTATAAGAAGAATTTTTCCGCGATAGGTGCACAGTTTCTTCTGGTGGTGCCAGAAGCCCTCCGCTCTTCTGTTTTGCGCGTCGTGCACGATGATCCAACTTCAGGTCATTTAGGCTCCACGCGGACACTCCATCGAGCCAAAGAAAGGTTTTACTGGCCTCAAATGCGCAAGACCACGGAGACATACGTAGCCACTTGCGCCGAGTGTCAAAGTCACAAGAGACCTACTGCAGCTCCAGCCGGTTTCTTACAGCCTGTGGTGCCACCCAGTTCCCCCTTTGAGCAAGTCGGCATCGATCTCATAGGACCGTTCCCCCGTTCTTCCACAGGCAACCGCTGGATCATAGTATGTGCCGACTACCTGACTCGGTTCTGCGAGACGGCAGCACTACCCTCTGCAACTGCAGGCGAGGTTTCCCAGTTTATGCTACATTGCATTATACTTCGGCATGGTCCCCCTCGAGTGATCATTAGCGACCGTGGCCGTCAGTTCACAGCTGATGTTGTTGAAGAACTTCTACGTTTGTGCGCCTCCAACCTGCGACACTCAACGCCTTACCACCCGCAAACTAATGGGCTGACAGAACGCACGAACAGAACACTTGTGAACATGATTTCCATGTACGTAAGCTCGGACCATAAGAACTGGGACGAAGTATTGCCGTTCGTCACATACGCATACAACACCGCGCAACATGAGACCACTGGATACAGTCCGTTTTTCCTGCTCTACGCGCGTCCGCCGAGGTACACTTTGGACACTATCTTCCCTTTTGGCAGTCACGACGACGCTTGTATCGCGGAAACTCTCTGCCGAGCAGAGGAGGCTCGGCGCATCGCTCGATTACGTACTCTAGCTTCGCAAAAGCAGTACAAATCCCGATACGATAGTCGACATCGGCAAGTCACTTACGAACCGGGTGACCTAGTGTGGCTATGGACTCCCGTGCGTAAACGCGGTCTATGTCAAAAACTGCTCGCTGACTATGGTGGACCGTTTATTGTGCTTGAACGTCTCAGCGAGGTGAATTATAGAATTGCGCGCCTCACTTCCAGTGGGAGACGGTCATCCAGGACCGACATCACGCATGTAGCCCGCCTGAAGCCGTTTATTCAACGAAAGCCCCACTGACTACTCGCCCGGAGGGCTTCGTCTGCGAGAGGAGCCATGTTACAGTGCGTCAAAGGTAGTGGAGCGGCAGCATCAGCAGCAACAACAACATTAGGAGAGCAGCGAGGAAGAGAAGGACGACGTGTAGTATCGGCACCCACTTGCCCTACGGCTTCCTGCAATAAACGCCTTCTACACACCCCGTAACAATACAATACAGTTATTGTACAGCAATATTTACACCAAAATTAACCATGCGTAGACGACAATGAACAGGTTACC
This sequence comes from Dermacentor silvarum, assembly GCF_013339745.2. NCBI lineage: Eukaryota > Metazoa > Arthropoda > Arachnida > Ixodida > Ixodidae > Dermacentor > Dermacentor silvarum. Next base: position 189,854,515 of record NC_051156.1, on the reverse strand, counting down.
CTTAGCCATTCAGCTGGAGTTGACGGCCGTGTGATGTAAATCGGCCCGAGGACGTCCCAAATGGTCTGGCATACTTCGGCGACAATCACGCAAGCCGTGGAGCGGCCAAATAGAGAATTGAAAGACGAGGAGCGCAGCGTCTCCCCTGCAGCCAAGAGCCTGGGCCAAAAGACAAATTGCAAAAGCCCGTCCACTTACGCAACTCTTGAACAAGAAAACGTGATTTTCTTGGTGTCATGAACAGGCCACTGCGTTTCACACGCTCACGACTTTACTTACGGCGCCACCCATCTTGGCACATTTTAACCCGTGAGCCCCCACTGAACTTCGCACCGACGCCAGTGGGCATGGCGTCGGCGCTGTTCTCGCTCAACACAAACAAGGACGAGACCGCATCATCACCTATGCCGGTCGCCTTCTTTCCTCTTCAGAGTGCAAATATTCGCTCACAGAGCGCGAGTACCTCGCACTGGTTTGGGTTGTCGAAAAGTTTCGACCATACTTGTTCGGCTGCACCTTTTCGGTCATGACAGACCATTATGCGCTTTGCTGGTTGTCTGCCCTCAAAGATCCGACTGGACGACTTGTCGCTGGGCAGTGAAACTGCATGAATACAGCTTTGACGTCACTTACAAGTCTGGCAGACCACACCAAGATGCGGACTGCCTATCTCGTCATCCAGTGGATCCTCCCAACTTGTCAATGCACGCAGGTCACTCGATCACCGCGGAAAATCACTGTAATGCACGTGCACACTAACGGCAAAACGCGCGCGGAGCGCCGCCGGCGGGAAGACGCGCGGTGCGAAAGCAGCCGCGAAACAGTTTTTTCTTGCCGGGGGATGGATCGCTCCTGGACCGATTTTTTTGCGGTTTGCCGCGTGCTGCGGATGAAGGAGACCAATGAGAGCGGCCCGCTTCCGTGACAGGCGCGCGGGAAACTGGTATCATGCGGACCCGCGCAACCGCTCGTTTCGTACTCGCGTCCGGTGTTAGCCGGAAACTCGTATCGCACTATCGTATCCACGCGTCAGAGGGAGCTGACGGATAGTTCGAGAAGGGGGGAAGAGTCTATTCTGTCACGTGACTGCCGATGCGGCGCGCCGCTGGTTGGTGTGGCCGCCCTGCCGCAGCTGCGTTTTGCCGCCGGCGGCGCACTGCACGCGTTTTGCCGCTGGTGTGTACGTGCCATTAAAAGGCTGGAGTGAGTGAGCGCAGTGGCAGCAGCGAGCGAATTGGCCTACGAGCCGCGCTCGTATCACTGCGAGCTAAACCGCGAAAAGAGCGCAAGAGCGGACTCTGCCCTGCCGCAGATGGCTTTCAAAATACAGCCGCCCAAGCGGGCGCGCTGCGTAAGCCCCCACCATCCTCCCTACCCTCCCTAGCGAGCGTTGCGCGCGACTGGAATAGAGCACTGCACGGGCCGTTTTTTTCAGCCCGGGCCCGGCGCGGGCCCGTTTTTACGTTGAGCTGCCCGCCCGAGCCCGATCAAAACTTTTATGGCGAGAACCGGGCCCGGCCCGGGCCCGGAAATAATCTACGTTACCCGTCCGGCCCGGCCCGCGACCCCTTTACCTTAGGCCCGAGCCCGGTCCGAGCCGCACTCGAAACCGGCCCGAACCCGGCCCGAGACCGAAAAATATATGTTTTTCAGAGTTGAGACGCCCGAGAATAACTCCCTGCACGTTACATGCACACCACCAGAAAGCCCGAGCCCGGCCCGGGCCCGCGTCAAAAATCCGTAGCCCGGCCCGGGTCAAAAAGCACACGCCGTGCCTGAGCCCGGCCCGAGCCCGAGAAAAACTGCTGGCCGGGCCGGGCCCGGGCTTTCGGGTAAGCCCGAGCCCGTCCAGTGCTCTAGACTGGAAGACGGCGCGCTTCCTTCCCTCTTCTCGCCCGTGCGTGCGTGCGCGAGATTGAGCCGCAATCACCGGCTCACCCTCGCGCGCTTGCACTCGCACATACGGCGCGACGACGATTCCATCGCCCTTTGACTTTATGCGGTACCTCACAGCGACGGCGACGCCGAAGGCTGAAACCCGCCTGGATTGTCCATATAATTGCTATCGCAATAATATGTACTATCGCACAAAAGTTTACGAAGCAAGGGATCTGACAAAAAGCTGAATATGTCCGCAGCCTCAAAACGCAGCGTGGCATTCACATTTCCACCCTCTACTGGTATATGCGAACAACATTGTGATGTACAGCTTTAGTGGCTACTTTTGAAGGCTGCTCGGATATTTAGCGTTTTTTGAGATGTCGTGGTCGGTAAACGTTTTTGCTCAATAGTACGTATAAGTGTTCGATAAACGCATTTCGATATTCTTTTTTCCCTGGCATGATTGATGAATGGGATGCTTCACCCCGGATAAAGTGTAGTAGAAGTGAGTAGTGTGTTTTGGGGCGGCGCGTGCCATGCCTTGCCGTGGGTCGGCAAGTGTGGAAAGGTCCGGCACATGAATGCCAGCTCACGCGACAGCAGTGCGGCCGCCAACATCTATCACTCATTTCTGCTGTTGTAAGTTAGGCTGGTTGTACGCCACTAGCGCGTATGTCGAAGTTTGTGTTCGAGATGTTTTTTATAGTTTCTGTAGTTCAAACGACGCATTGTTTAAATACAGGCTTCATTTTCCCGGAGGTATTACAATTTGAACTATACACCACGGTTGTCACCGCAATATTGTTACACTGCTCTGCACAATATCGAAGAAGAGGGGCACGAGCTTCGGGCTGAAGAAGACGACGGTTAAGTGACTGGCCGGTTGTGCCAATCCCTGTCAATAGTGTACATATTGTAAATACATTTCCCGTCTTGCTTGTTCCCTCCGTCACATATTTGGTGGAACTGCTGGCTACTCCTGTGCACGACGGAGCTCCGCCGCGGGCGAAGCCTGGCCAATTACAACATGACGACCGCTGGAGCCACTGCTGGGATAGCCGCCATGCCGACAGGAGCAACCACTACACCACCGCCGACAGTGATCTTGTCCCAGCCCCACGGTCCAGGCACGTTTTCCTGGACTGACAATCTTGACGTCATTGAGTTGCTCCACATGTATGAACTTGTCAGCGCGCATAACAAGTAGGATCAAACTGTTATGCTGGAAAACAATTTTCTACCTGCAAGGCACGGCAGTGGTCTGGTTTCGAAACCACGACGAACCACTGACTAGGTGGGAGCAATGCAAGCGAAAGCTCCGCGAGTTATTCGGCAAGCCTGTTGGCCGTCAGCGATCTACGCAAAAGGAACTTGGGTCTCGTGTCCAGACGTCGACTGAATCCCAACTGACACACATCCAGGATGTTCTCGCCCTTGCCGCAAGGTTGACAATCGGATGTCAGAAGAAGACAAAGTGCCCCACGTAGTGAAGGGCACAGCGGACGACGCTTTTAATCTTCTGGTATATAAGAATTTTTCCACCATCAACGACGTCATTAATGAATGTCGATGCTTCGAAGAAGCAAAAAGCCGTCGCATCACGCACCAGTTCAGGCGCCTTCCAAATACAGCCGCTACGTATTTGTGCGAGTATCGTCACTCTCCGCATCATCCGCCAACGTCCAAGAGCCTCGTTGGTGTCGTTCGGCGATAGATCGAAGCCGCGCCGCAGGTTGGCTTCCAGACCTATGCTACCGATTCTCGGTAGCATATATTCTCGGTAGCACAATTTCCCTCGTGCAGTCTGTCGTACGCGAAGAGTTGGCGAACCAATGCATTCAGTCTGTCTGTTCCGTCAACCGATCCGATAACTACGCCTTTCCTATGATTCCTTCTTCGCGACACCAGTACCCCTCAAGGGCTTTTCCCAATTCAGCGGAATGGCGAACATCCGGTGACAGGCCGATTTGCTTCAACTGCCGACGCATTGGCCACATTTCACGTGGCTACCGCAATACCTGGACGTCATCGCAATATCAGTCTGCGTTCCCACCTCACCACCGCTCACCAGGTACTCGTACACCACCGGGTTCCACAGAGCCATACTACCCTACTCAGGCGTCCGCAGCTACACAGCAGAGTCGTTCACCCTCACCACGACGTCCCCTGTCTCGCTCACCCACTATTCGCCGTTCTCCGTCCCCCATGTACCGGCGCTCTACGGGAAACTGACAGCTGCAGCTTCAGAGGGGTGAAGCTGCTAGAACGACCCGGACTACAATACCTCTACTGACCTTACCAACGAATAGGAATTTACTTGATGTATACGTGAATGGTGTCCCTGTTACTGCACTGCATGATACCGGTGCGCACATCTCTGTGATGAGCGACCAGCTTCGTCGACGGCTGATCGACAGAGCTCGCAAGATGGCAAAGGCCACAGGGGCCCTGGACTGAGGGCTCCACCTACGCCGGGAAAACTCCTTTGTAAAAATAAGGTTTTCATTCATTCATTCATTCGTCGACGGCCCACTAAAGCCCTGACACCTGCGGCGTTCTAAGCTGTGCGAGTCGCTGAGGGAAGAATACTGGCCACAATATATGTGTGCCGCTGGCGTAGGCGTAGATGGCCGCCAAGCAACTGTATTGTTTACTGTTTGTTCTAGAGTGTCCCCATGACTTTATTCTAGGCCTATATTTTCTATCCGCTTATTCCGCACTTATCGACTGCTCCGCTGGACTTGTTCAACTCGATTTGCCTTGCCCTGACCCACCCGAGGCAGTTCCCTGCTGCCTGTGCTCCGACTTGCACATTCGATTCCCCCCCCCCCCCCAAGCCATGATCTGCGTCTTCCTCTCTCCCTCTCCACCTGTGCCTGACGATCCTCTTACGGACGTCGTCCTTGCCCATCAAGTTGCTCTTCCGTACACCGTCGTCAGTATCACCAACAACTCCACCAGCCTTCCTCTCGTCAACTTCGGAATTGGGGACCTATGTAGACGTAGGTAACGACCTCAGGCATACATTTTTTTAGTGCCGCATAACATTCGTTGTAGTCTCTCTCAAGCTTAAATTCGCGCCCATGCGTATTTGCGTAGAGTTGACGAATGTCTGCCTCATTGTCGATTATAAAAAATAGGTTATGGTTCGGTGCTTAATTGTTAAACATTTCTCTCAAAACGAAATTAATTATTGTAAGTAAAGCCTGGCTCTCTCAGCTACATTTCAGACAGCAAAGCAGATATCCCTAGGCATGTTGATTGACCGTCTCAGCGTATTTAGGTCGTGCACCCCAATTTTCTTGTCAACAGGCTTATAAAATGCACGACACTTGTCGGATCCACTGCGACTATGGTGTCGAGTTCAGACGTCTATCTGACAACATTTCACGAAGTATTATTGCCGGAGCTTCTCGCCCATGCCTCAATTGTGAACGTAAAGAAATCGGATACTGATGAATAGAACGATTTGTGGAGTTGCTTGAGTCATTTGGGAGATTTACGAGACCAATGCTTGAAAAAGCTTATGTAGTAAAGTTTCAAGAATAGTGGACACTATGTTCGTATAGATGTTGGTTTGTATGTATGCAACCGATTCGGGTCGTATGTCTAGGCAACATATTTTCTATATGTGAAATATCTTCACAAAGTCGCACGTAAAAATAAACCTGCCCTTTCACCAAACATGCGCGCCTAATTTCCTGCGTTACAACTGATTATTCGAGAGAGATCGGGCAATTATCAAGTCTGTCATGCCATTTTACGTGACAATAACGCCATTTCTTTATTTTTAAAAGAGACAGAAGCAAAGCTTAAAAAGATTCACAAGTGCTGACTCACCGTTATGTGCTTAGACGGTTGATCAACAGTGACTTCACTGCCGACCACACAGGAATACATCTATTGGCCAGTCACGTTGACCTGAACATTTTTGGTAAAGCTGCAGCGCGCGGAAAAGACGAATGACGCAGGTGGTTTACAAAGAAGCGCTGACTCGCAAATCAATTCGCCGTAGTTGCATCGTCACTTCGGCGTTGCGCTGCTAAGGGGGAGGTCGCGGGATCAAATCGCGGCCTCGGCAGCCGCATTTCGTTGGGGGCGAACTGAAAAACGCCTGTGTACCATGCATTGGGTGCACGTTAGAGAGTCCCAATTGGTCAAAATGGATCCGAAGTCGTCGTCGTCTTCGTGCCCCCCTGCCGCCTGCCTCGTACATATCGTGGTTTGAGCACGTAAAACCCAAGAATTAAATTAACGCGCAGTTCAATTCAGGCAAATATTCTGATTATACCAGGTGTAGGATTTTATCTGACGAGATTGTATTAGGTCCTTGGCCTGACGCCAACAGCGCAGCTGTGGTCATCGAAGCGATTATAGCCTTCCTCCAAGCCACTGGACTCAATGCACGACTCAAGTATGACCTCAACGGGATGGACATGTATATACGCACCTCCTTGTCCTATCATCATTCATCGCTCTTATTATCCCGCCCTTCCCCAGTGTACAGTAGCAGGCCAGAGCAAACTAACGCTCAAGCCGACCTCTCTGCCTATATAACCTCTCTCTGTAGGTGGCAAGAATTGGGTTCAAATTGTCCTATGGCAGGCAGCACCATCCTA